>NC_143037.1:81670000-81710000 GCF_057628025.1 Oncorhynchus mykiss
GGGATAGGGCAGTGCGCAGTGTGATGATGATTGCATTGTCTGTAGACCTGTTTGACCTGTTGGGGCGGTATACAAATTGGAGTTGGTCTAGACCAGGGGTGGGCCTAGAACAGGGGTGGGCCTAGACCCTAACCCTAGACCAGAGGTGGGCCTAGACCAGGGTGGGCCTAGACCCTAACCATAACCCTAACCCTAGACCAGGGGTGGGCCTAGACCAGGGTGGGCCTAGACCCTAACCCTAGACCAGGGGTGGGTCTAGACCAGGGGTGGGCCTAGACCAGGGGTAGGCAACTCCAGTCCTTGAGGGCCTGGTTGGTGTTACACTTTTCTCCTAGCGAACACAGCTGATTAATTCGAATTGCATGGTTTGAACCAAGGATCCACTTCGGGAAAGTCATATTCCTGGTCGTAGTGCTGATAAATTGATGACGCTCTGATATCCAACACACACGCACGCACGCACGCACGCACGCACACACACACACACACACACACACACACACACACACACACACACACACACACAGACAGATAGACACAAACGCAGATACACACACACAAACACATATAAACACACACAAACACATGTAAACACACACAAACACATATATACACACACATATACACACACACACACACACACACACACACACACACACACACACACACACACACACACACACACACACACACACACACACACACAGACTGTTTTTGTGTGTGTGTGTGTGTTTTATTTATTTATTTTATTTAACCAGGTAGTTTAGTTGAGAACACGTTCTCATTTGCAACTGTGTGTGTGGCACTGGCTTCTGTACTGCTGTTTAGCTGATACACTAACATAACTCTTGAGAGGAGAAGGAGGAAGGAGAAGAGGATGAGGAGGATGAGGGAGAGGAAGAAGGTAGTGCTCCTGCTGCTGCTTATCTATGTTGCTACCTTAACCCCCCCCCCACTCCCAACACACACACACACATGAATGCTCGAAGATGTACTGGGGTGGAGCTTCTGTCAACTAATAATTATCAGTCGGTGCTGACTCTTCAACTCAGCCACCACTGTCATGTCTGTCTCTCCAGCTCAGCCACCTCCTTCTGTCATGTCTGTCTCTCCAGCTCTCTCACATATATATATTTTTTTTAGGTTCTCATTGAAGTCTATCAGTTCCATGAGCTCTCTTTTTATGCTTCCTGCCCTTAAATTTGGCTCTGGCGTCTGTGAACTTTCTGTTTTGTACACCAGCTTCAAACATCTGTGGTTATTGGAAATACAGTGCCTTCAGAAACGATTCAGTCCCCCTAAACGTAGATGTTTTGTCACTGATCTACACTCAATACTTTAAAAATGTATTCAAAATAAAAAGCTGAGAAGTCTTTTAGTTATTTAGACAGCAGACTGGGATAGGGAGCGATTGAATATGTCCGTAAATACACCAGCCAGCTGGTCTGAGCATGCTCTGTGGACGGGGTTAGGGATGCCGTCTGGGCCAGCAGCCTTACGAGGGTTAACACGTTCACGTCGGCCACGAAGAAGGAGAGGGGCAGCCCGCAGTCCTTGGAAGCGGGCTGCATCAGCGGCAATGTATTATCCAGTTGGTCAGACCAGCATTGAATAGTTCTAGTCACAGGTACATCCTGTTTGAGTTTCTGCCTATAGGACGGTAGGAGCAAGATGTGTAAAATGGAGCCGGAATTAGATGGTAGACGTTTTACGTGCCCCCAGCCGATTGTGTTTTTCATTTGTTTATTTGCATTGTTTGTAACTTGTTTTTTTACTTATTTTGTACATAATGTTCCCGCTACCGTCTTTTATGACCGAAAATAGCTTCAAGACATCAGGACTGTGATTACTCACCACGGACTAGCAGAATCCTCTTTTTCCTTCACGACCCTGACGACTCTGACAAGCCCGACGCGAAGGATACACTGCTTCTCTGATCCCCGTGATCTGCATGAAGAGGAGACTGAGAAAGAGTGGCCGCAGGTCGGGCTGCCTTCTGAGAATTCGTAGGCGATCAAATTAACCCCCAATTCCCTCCATTCTGCTAGCAAACGTGCAATCTTTGGACAATAATTGACAAGTTACACGGATCTTATGCTTCACGGAGTCGTGGCTGAATGACGACAACATCAACATACAGCTGGTTGGTTATATGATGTACCGGCAGGATAGAACAGCGGCATTTGGTAAGACAAGGGGCGGCGGTCTATGTATTTTTGTAAACAACAGCTGGTGCACGATTTCTAAGGAAGTCTCAAGCTATTGATTGCCTGAGGTAGAGTATCTCATGATAAGCTGTAGACCACACTACCTACCAAGAGAGTTTTAATTTGTACTCTTTGTAGCTGTTTTACATACCACCACAGTCAGAGGCTGGCACTAAGACAGCATTGAATGAGCTGTATTCCGCCATAAGCAAACAAGAAAACGCTCACCCAGAGGCGGCGCTCCTAGTAGCCGGGGAGTTTAATACAGGGAAACTTAAATCCGTTTTACCAAATTTCTATCAGCATGTTAAATGTGCAACCAGAGGAAAAATAACTCTGGACCACCTATACTCCACACACACGGACGCATACAAAGCTCTCCCTTGCCCTCCATTTGGCAAATCTGACCGTAATTCTATCCTGATTCCTGCTTACAAGCAAACATTTAAGAAGAAAGCACCAGTGACTAGATCAATAAAAAAGTGTTCAGAGGAAGCAGGTGCTAAGCTACAGGACTGTTTTGCTAGCACAGACTGGAATATGTAAGAGTACACTACATCAGTCATTGGCTTCATCAATAAGTGCATCGATGACGTCGTCCCCACAGTGACCGTACGTACATACCCCAACCAGAAGCCATGGATTACAGGCAGCATCCGCACTGAGCTAAAGGCTAGAACTGCTGCTTTCAAGGAGCGGAACTGTAAACCTGAAGCTTATAAGAAGTCCTGCAATGCCCTCCAATGAACCATCAAACAGACAAAGCATCAATACAGGACTAAGATTGAATCGCACTACACTGGCTCTGATGCTCGTTGGATGTGGCAGGGCTTGTAAACCATTACAGATTACAAAGGGAAGCACAGCGGAGAGCTGCCCAGTGACACGAGCCTACCAGACGAGCCAAACTACTTCTATGCTCGCTTCGAGGCAAATAACACTGAAACAAGCATGAGAGCATCAGCTGTTCCGGAAGACCGTGTGATCACGCTCTCCACAGCCGATGTGAGTAAGACCTTTAAAAAGATCAACATTCACAAGGTCGCAGGGCCAGACGGATTACCAGGACGTGTACTGCGATTGCCGATGACACAACGGTGGTAGGCCTGATCACCGACAATGACGAGACAGCTTATAGGGAGGAGGTCAGTGACCTGGCCTTGTGGTGCCAGGACAACAACCTCTCCCTCAATGTGAACAAGATAAAGGAGATGATTGTGGACTACAGGAAAAAGAGGACCGAGCACACCCCCATTATCATCGACGGGGCTTCAGTGGAGCAGGTTGAGAGCTTAAAGTACCTTGGTGTCCACATCACCAACAAACTAACATGGTGCAAGCACACCAAGACAGTCATGAAGAGGGCATGAGAAAACCTGTTCTCCCTCAGGAGACTGAAAATATTTGGCATGTGTCCTCAGATCCTCAAAAGATTCTACAGTTGCACCATCGAGAGAATCCTGACTGGTTGCTGCCTGGTATGGCTGCCTGGTATGGCAACTGCTTGGCCTCCGACCGCAAGGCACTACAGAGGGTAGTGCAAATGGCCCGGTACATCACCGGGGCCAAGCCTCCTGCCATCCAGGACCTCTATACCAGGCATTGTCAGAGGAAGGCCGTAAAAATTATCAAACACTCCAGCCACCCTAGTCATAGAGTGTTCTCTCTGCTACCACACAACAAGCGGTACCGGAGCGCCAAGTCTAGGTCCAAGAAGCTTCTAAACAGCTTCTACCCCCAAGCCATAAGACTCCTGATCATCTAGTCAAATGGCTACCCAGACTATTTGCCGTGTCCCCCCCTCACCCTCTCTTTACACCACTGCTACTCTCTGTTGTCATCTATGCAAAGTCACTTTAATAACTCTACCTACATTTACATACTACCTCAAATAACCGGTGCCCCCTCACGTTGACTCTGTATCGGTACCCCCTGTATATAGTATTGTTATTTCACTGCTGCTCTTTAATTACTCGTTACTTTGATCTCTTATTCTGATCTGTATTTTTTGGAACTGCATTGTTGGGGCATGCTCGGTCCTCTAAGTAAGCATTTCATTGTAAGGTCACTGTTTTATTTTGCGCATGTGACGTATACAAGTTGATTTGAGATGGAGTCGTGGTCGGATTTGCCAAAGGGAGGGCATCGCGGAAGTTAGAGTAGTAGTGGTCCAGTGTATTGCCAGCGCTGGTACTGCAGTCAATGTGTTGGTAGAATTTAGGTAGCCTTGCTCTCAAATTTGCTTTGTTAAAATTCCCCAGCTACAGTTAATGCAGTCTCAGCATATATGGATTCCAGTTTGCATAGTCCAGTGAAGTTCCTTGAGGGACATTTTTTTATTTTTTAACTAGTCAAGGTAGTTCAGAACAAATGCTCATTGTCAATGACGGCCTAGGAACAGTGGGTTAACTGCCTTTTTCAGCTGCAAAACAACAGCTCAGGGATTAATCTCAGGGATTCGATCTTGCAACCTTTCGGCTACTAGTCCAACGCTCTAACCTCTAGGCTAACTGCCGCCCCGTACCTGGCTGTGATAATAATTGAAGAGAATTCTCTTGGGAGATAATGTGGTCGGCATTTGATTGTAAGGAATTCTATGTCAGGTGAACAAAATGACTTGATTTCCTGTATGTTGTAATGATTACACCATGAGTCGTTAATCATGAAGCATACACCCCCGCTCTTCTTCTTACCATAGAGATGTTTGTTTCGCGACGCATGAAGAAACCCGGTGGCTGTACCGATTCCGACAACATATCACGAGAGAGCCATGTTTCTGTGAAACAGAGAATTTTACATTCTCTGATGTAACCCTTGCCCTAATTTCATCCACCTTGTTGACTAGACACTGGACATTGGCGAATTATATGCTCTGAAGCATGAGGTGTGCACGCCTTCGAAAGTCTGACCAGAGGCAGCTTTGTCTACCTCTTCTGCGGCAACGTTCTTTTGGGTTCTGGGATTAGATCCAATGTCCTGGGGGGTGGTCCGAACAAAAGATCAGCTTCGGGAAAGTCATATACCTGGTCGTAATGTTGGTAAGTTGACGTCACTCTTATATCCAATAGTTCTTCCCGACTGTATGTAACAAGACTTAAGATTTCCTGGGGTAACAATACAATGTAAGAAATAAAAAATAAAAAATAAAAATACTGCAGTTTCCTAAGGACTCGAAGTGAGGCGACCATCTCCGTCGGCGCCATCTTGAATTTGACAGAGAATATTTGGCAAATGTTGCACAATCCAGTTGTAGCAAGCTTTTAGAGACTTACCCAGAAAGATTCACTGCTGTAATCGCTGCCAAAGGTCCTTCTACAAAGTATTGACTCTATGGCATTTTCAAAAAAATGCAAAAAACATATTTTCACTTTGTCATTATGGGGTGTTGTGTGTAGATGGGTGAGAGGGTCTATTTAATCCATTTTGAATGCAAGATGTAATGCAAGGTTAAGATTGTGATTCTTTACCAAAAAAAACATTTATTGTTTTGTCACATGAACTGAAATTTGTCGAAAATGATAGAACTTGACAGAACAGGTCATGGTAGAGCTATTTGTAAATGTTGGTTGCAGTGGGCTCAATCAGGAGCACACAGGGGGTTTCTTGGTTCTCTTAAACACATCTACTTTGAAAGAAAGGATACACCTCACACACATGGTTATGAGCTTAAAAAAAGAAGACATCCATACCATGTCAGACATAGAGTTTAAATATAATCAATTTGGAGTTTGCATCCCAGTATTACACTTGATATACATCACAGAAGACTGAAATACAACAAAACCGTTTGACATTAAACACCGGAATTTCAGATAATTATGAAATTATTAATATTATTAACATTCCACCCATGAGGCCGATCTGGTCATTCAACTGCAGGAAAGGGGTATGGACAATATGGTTTCAAATGAGATCAGTTCTACTTTTCTACTGATTCTGATGCTCTTCTTATCCCATTCTCCCTACAAGTGTGCACTCGTTCACTCCTACTCAAGGATTTAAAAGCTTTGGATTGGTGAAGACGTATTTTCCGCCATAACTTTACACCAATCCAATGTCTTGAAGTAAACAAGTGCACACCTTATGGAGAAGGGGACGAGATAGGCTTTTCTGCCTGTCTATCACTCTCTCACTTTATGTGTCCTAGAGGAAGAAGAAGAGCCAGCCATAGAGGAGGAAGAGGAGACCAATGGGGAGCCAGGTCAGAAGTCATGTAGGAGGGGCTTATGAAAGAGAGCGTAGCACTACTAGTATCTAAAAATAGAACATTAACCTACATAGAAATACAACATAACCCTACCAGACCCTAACTCAGTATAATATATATATATATAACACAACCCTACTAGAACCTACCACAGTAGAATATGCAGTGCATTCTGGAGGGATTCTACATTTTCTACATTTTGTGGCCTTATTCTAAAATTGATTAAATATGCATTTTTTCTTATCAATCTACACACAATACCTCATAATTACAAAGCATAAACAGGTTGTTAGAAATGTTTGCAAAAGTATACATTTTTTATACAGAAATACCTTATTTACATAAGTATTCAGACCCTTTGCTATAAGACTAAAAATTGAGCTCAGGTGCTTCCTGTTTCCATTGATCATTCTTGAGATGTTTCTTCAACTTTATTGGAGTCCAACCTGTGGTAAATTCAATTGATTGGACATGATTTGTAAAGGCATATACCTGTTAATATAAGGTCCCACAGTTGACAGTGCATGTCAGAGCAAAAACCAAGCCATGAGGTTGAAGAAATTGTCCCTAGAGCTCAGAGCAGGCTCGTGTCGAGGCACAGATCTGGGGAAGGGTACCAAAACATTTATGTAGAATTGAAGGTCCCCAAGAACACAGTCGCCTCCATCATTCTCCATCAACACTCTAGTCAGCAAACTGGATGTAGTCTATCACAGTGCCATCCGTTTTATCACCAAAGCCCCACATACAACCCACCACTGCGACCTCTATGCTCTCGTTGGCTGGTCCTCCCTACATATCCGTCGCCAAACCCACTGGCTCCAGGTCATCTATAAGTCTTTTTTTTAGGTAAAGGCCCGTCTTATCTCAGCTCACTGGTCACCATAGCAACACCCAGCAATTACACGCGCGCCAGCAGGTATATTTTACTGGTCATCCCCAAAGCCAACACTTGCTTTGGCCGCCTTTCCTTCCAGTTCTCTGCTGCCAATGACTGGAACGAATTGCAAAAATCTCTGAAGCTGGAGTCTCATATCTCCCTCTCTAACTTTAAGCATCAGCTGTCAGAGCAGCTTACCTGTACACAGCCAATCTGTAAATAGCACACCCAACTTTACCCAACCTTATCCCCATATTATTACTTACCCTCTTGCTCTTTTGCACCCCAGTATCTCTACTTGCACATCATCATCTGCACATCCATCACTCCAGTATTAATGCTAAATTGTAATTATTTTCGCCTTTGTGGCCTATTTATTGCCTACCTCCCTACTATTCTACATTTGCACACACTGTACATAGATCTTTCTACTTTTCTTTTGTGTTATTGACTGTACGTTTGTCTATGTGTAACTCTGTGTTGTTGTTTTTGTCGCACTGCTTTATCTTGGCCAGGTCGCAGTTGTAAATGAGAACTTGTTCTCAATGGATCTACCTGGTTAAATAAAGGTGAAATAAAGTTAAATTCTTAAATGGAAGAAGTTTGGAACCTCCAAGACTTTTCCCAGAGCTGACCTCCTGGCCAAACTGAGCAATCGGCAGAGAAGGGGCTTGGTCAGGGAAGTGGCCAAGAACCCGATGGTCACTCTGACAGAGTTCCAGAGATCCTCTGTGGAGATGGGAGAACCTGAGAAACAAGATTCTCTGGTCTGATGAAACCAAGATGAAACTCTTTGGCCTGAATGCCATGTGTAACGTCTGGAGGAAACCTGGCACCATCCTTACGGTGGAGCATGGTGGTGGCAGCATCATGTTGTGGGGATGTTTTTCAGCGGCAGGGACTGGGAGAGTAGTCAGGATCAAGGGAAAGAAGAACAGAGCAAAGTACAGAGAGATTCTTGATGAAAACCTGCTCCAGAGCACTCAGGACTAGACTGAGGTGAAAGGTTCACCTTCCATCAGGACAACGACAATAAGCACACAGCCAAGTCAACGCAGGAGTGGCTTTGGGACAAGTCTATGAATGTCCTTGAGTGGCCCAGCCAGAGCCTGGACTTGAACCCAATCTAACATCTCTGGAGAGATCTGAAACTAGCTGTGCAATGCTCCCCATCCAACCTGACAGAGCTTGAACATATCTGCAGAGAAGAATGGGAGAAACTCCCCAAATACAGGTGTGCCAAGCTTGTAGCGTCATACGCAAAAAGACTCGAGGCTGTAATCACTGAAAAAAAGCAGAGTAAAGGGCCTGAAAACTTATGTAAATGTTATATTTAAAAAAAAAAATGTAAAACAAAAGTTTTTGCTTTTTCATTATGAGGTATTGTGTGTAGATTTATGAGGGGAAAAAACGATTTCCTCCATTTTAAATAAGGCTGTAACGTAACAAAATGTGGAAAACGTCAAGGGGTCTGAATACTTTCAGAATTCAATGTATATAACATAACCCTACTACAACCTACCTCAGCAGAATATATATAACATTACCCTACCACACACGTGCACAGACACACACACCTCTTGTCTTTATCAGTGTTCTTTTTCTTTCCTGATGCAGGGGAAGAGCCACAGGAGGGAGAGGAGGAGCATGCAGATGAAGGGGAGGGGGCAGAGGAGGGAGAGGAGGAGCATGCAGATGAAGGGGAGGGGGCAGAGGAAGGAGAAGGTAAATAATTGGCAAGCTCGTTTTGCATAGCCAAGTCTGGGCTGTTGCCCAGGTAGAGTTAGCACCGGTGGTGAACGCTAAATGTCCCACTCAAAACCAACAGCGAGGCCGGCTTTGAGGGATGCGGTTCAATCATAGACTGTTTATATAAGGTGGGGTCCAAAATTACTGCCACCCTTGATAAAGATGAACAAAAAAGACTATGAAATAAATAACACAAATACTGAGGTATTGTTGTACACAAAAAAAAGGGAAAATAAATGATTTCACACTAAAATAATTTCTCATGGAAAGAGATTTTGTTCAACAACTATTTTTGTTATTTTTTTTAAGGTAGGGGCTAGAATTATTGACATCCCTGTTTTCAATACCCTTCAACATCTCACCTTGCAACTAAAACGGCACTGAGCCTTTTTCTGAAATATTTGGAGTTGGAGAAAACACTGTGGATTTTGATGTCTGCTTTAGTTTATTGCTGGAAGATCCACTTGCGGCCAAGTTTGAGCCTCCTGGCAGAGGCAACGAGGTTTGTTGGCAAAAATGTCCTGGTACTGGATAAAGTTCATGATGCCATTGACCTTAACAAGTGGAAGCAATTAGCCCCATAACATCAAAGATCGACCCCCATATTTTATATTAGGGATGGGGTCCTTTTCTGCTTATGCGTTTTTGCATGCCAAAACCACCACTGGTATGAATGGCCAAAGAGCTCTATTTTCATGTCATCCAACCAATGTAAACACATGGAGTCTGTTAAAGGCCATTGGCATTTGGATTGAAACGGGTGTTTTGGGCACAGCTTTTTACTTTTTTTTTTGCTCATCTTTGTCAAGGGTGCCAATAATTTTGGACCCCACTCAAAATGGACAAACCCATGATGACGTTACCCCATTCATTCCTACAGTATGTGACTGGGTCCGTCTGTGTGTCTCTCTCACCTGGACATCTCTAATGACTATTTTCTCTCTCTCTCTCTCTCTCTCTCTCTCTCTCTCTCTCTCTCATCATCCACAGAGGAGGCCAAACCTAAATTCAAGTAAGTCCTCCAACATTTTAATGAATGAGGGGGTATGGAAGGTTAGATTGGATTAGAATATGGAAACCATGCTGGGAGTTGTTGTTGTCCATTCTTATTCTCTATCTCTCTCTCTCTTTCTCTCCCAATTCAATTGGGATTTATCGGCACGGGAAACATATATTTAGTGAAATAAACAATGAACAAAACTGAGAAGAAACAAATGTAACAATTTTTAAAAATAGAAATTAACAGTAAACATTGCACTCAAAAAGGTTTAAAAAAGAAAGACATTTCAAGTGTTATATTATCAGCTATGTGCAGTGTTTTAGCAATGTGCAAATAGTTGTAGTATGAATAGTGAGGGAAGATAAACAGATTAGGTTGTATTTACAATGTTGTTTGTGCTCCACTGGTTGCCCTTTTCTCATGGCAACGGACCACAAATATTGCTGCTGTGATTGCACACTGTGGTATTTCTGCTAACACATATGGGAGTTTATCAGTGGTGGATTTCTTTTCAAATTCTTTATGGGTCTGTGTGATCTGTGGGAAATATGTGTCTCTAATATGGTCATTATTTGGCAGGAGTTTAGGAAGTGAAGCTCAGTTTCCACCTCATTGTGTGTACAGTGGGCACATATACTGCCTTCTCTTGAGAGCCAGGTCTGCCTAAGGAGACCTCTCTCGATAGCAAGGCTATGCTCACTGAGTCTATACATACTCAAAGCTTTTCTTAATTTTGAGTCAGTGACAGTGGTCAGGTATTCTGCCACTGTGTACTCTCTGTTTAGGGCCAGATAGCGTTCCAATTTGCTCTGTTTTTTGTTGATTCTTTCCAGTGTGTCAAATAGTTATCTTTTTGCTTTCTCGTAATTTGGTTGGGTCTAATTGTGCTGCTGGCCCAAAGCATGATGCATGATGTTTCCACCCCCATGCTTCACAGTAGGTATGGTGTTCTTTGGATGCAACTCAGCATTCTTTGTCCTCCAAACACGACGAGTTGAGTTTTTACCAAAAAGTTATATTTTGGTTTCATCTGACCATATGACATTCTCCCAATCTTCTTCTGGATCATCCAAATGCTCTCTAGCAAACTTCAGACGGGCCTGGACATGTACTGGCTTAAGCAGGGGGACACGTCTGGCACTGCAGGATTTGAGTCCCTGGCGGCGTAGTGTGTTACTGATGGTAGGCTTTGTTACCTTGGTCCCAGCTCTCTGCAGGTCATTCACTTGGTCACCCCGTGTGGTTCTGGGATTTTTGCTCACCGTTCTTGTGATCATTTTGACCCCAAGGGGTGAGATCTTGCGTGGAGCCCCAGATCGAGGGAGATTATCAGTGGTCTTGTATGTCTTCCATTTCCTAATAATTGCTCCCACAGTTGATTTCTTCAAACCAAGCTGCTTACCTATTGCAGATTCAGTCTTCCCAGCCTGGTGCAGGTCTACAATTTTGTTTCTGGTGTCCTTTGACAGGAGTTTAGAGTGTGACTGTTTGAAGTTGTGGACAGGTGTCTTTTATACTGATAACAAGTTCAAACAAGTGCCATTAATACAGGTTAGGGTTAGGGTTAGGGTTAGTGGAGGACAGAGGAGCCTCTTAAAGAAGAAGTTACAGGTCTGTGAGAGCCAGAAATCATGCTTGTTTGTAGGTGACCAAATACTTATTTTCCACCATAATTTGCAAATAAATTCAATAAAAATTCCTGCAATGTGATTTTCTGGATTTTTTTTCTCAATTTGTCTGTCATAGTTGAAGTGTACCTATGATGAAAATTACAGGCCTCTCTCATCTCTCATTTTAAGTGGGAGAACTTGCAGAATTGGTCGCTGACTAAATACTTTTTTGCCCCACTGTGTATATATATATATATATATATATATATATATATATATATATATATATATATATATATATATATATACAGGAAGTAGAAAATAACATGGCTATATACAGGGAGTATAAAATAACATGGCTATATACAGGAAGTCGAAAAAACATAGCTACATACAGGTAGTAGAAAATAACATGGCTATATATAGAGAGTGGGGAGAACAAGTATTTGATACACTGCCGATTTTGCAGGTTTTCCTACTTACAAAGCATGTATAGGTCTGTAATTTTTATCATAGGTACACTTCAACTGTGAGAGACGGAATCTAAAAATCCAGAAATTCACATTGTATGATTTTCAAGTAATTAATTTGCATTTTATTGCATGACATAAGTATTTGATACATCAGAAAAGCAGAACCTAATATTTGGTACAGAAACCTTTGTTTGCAATTACAGAGATCATACGTTTCCTGCGCCTGGACATGCGCTGGCTTGAGCAGGGGGACTTTGCGTGCGCTGCAGGATTTTAATCCATGACGGCGTAGTGTGTTACTAATGGTTTTCTTTGAGACTGTGATCCCAGCTCTCTTCAGGTCATTGACCAGGTCCTGCCGTGTAGTTCTGGGCTGATCCCTCACCTTCCTCATGATCATTGATGCCCCACGAGGTGAGATCTTGCATGGAGCCCCAGACCGAGGGTGATTGACCGTCATCTTGAACTTCTTCCATTTTCTAATAATTGCGCCAACAGTTGTTGCCTTCTCACCAAGCTGCTTGCCTATTGTCCTGTAGCCCATCCCAGCCTTGTGCAGGTCTACCATTTATCCCTGATGTCCTTACACAGCTCTCTGGTCTTGGCCATTGTGGAGAGGTTGGAGTCTGTTTGATTGAGTGTGTGGACATGTGTCTTTTATACAGGTAATGAGTGGAGAACAGGAGGGCTTCTTAAAAAAAAAACTAACAGGTCTGTGAGAGACGGAATTCTTACTGGTTGGTAGGTGATCAAATACTTATGTCATGCAATAAAATGCAAATGATTTACTTAAAAATCATACCATGTGATTTTCTGCATTTTTGTTTTAGATTCCGTCTCTCACAGTTGAAGTGTACCTATGATAACAATTACAGACCTCTACATGCTTTGTAAGTAGGAAAACCTGCAAAATAAGCAGTGTATCAAATACTTGTTCTCCCCTACTGTATATATACGGCATGACGAGGTTCTCCACTCGTCTCCATCCCAAATACGCACCAGATTATAGGCGTCCTGAGGTCCAGTTTTGTGAAAAACCGTGCTCCGTGAAAGGATTCCACCACCTTAGATGAAAGGTTACGGGTAACTAAACCCCACCGTGATGGAATTTAGACCTCTTTAATCAATGCACAGACACAGACCTCCCTCCTTTTTCTTCAAAAAAAGAAACTTGAGGAGACGGGTGAAATGAATGACCCCTGTCCCAGAGATTCCGTGACGTATGTCTCCATAGCCAACGTCTCCTCCTGTGGCAATGGGTACACGTGACTCCTGGGAAGCGCAGCGTTTACCTGGAGATTTATCGCACAATCCCCCTTTCAATGAGGTGGTAATTTAGTCGCCCTCTTCTTACAGAAAGCGATAGCCAAATCGGCATATTCAGGGGGAATGCGCACAGTGGAAACCTGGTCTGGACTCTCCACCGACGTGACACTGATGGAAACTCCAAAACACCTCCATGAAGACTCCTCTGACCACTCCTAGAGAACCCCCTGTCTCCACGAAATCCTAGGATTGTGACTAGCCAGCCAGGGAACCCCCAGCACCACTAGAAACGCAGGTGAATTGATAAGGAAGAGACAAATCCACTCCTTATGATTCCTCTGCGTTACCATGTCCAGTGGAACCGTGGCCTCCCTGACCAACCCTGACCCTAATGGCCGGCTATCTAGGGAGTGCACAGGGAAGGGGGGATCTATCGGCACTAGCGGAATACCCAGCTTGATGGCGAGTCCGCGATCCATAAAGTTCCCAGCTGCGCCTGAATCGACTAGCACATTATGCTGGGTAGAGGGAGAAAAGTCAAGAAACAAAATAAATACAAACATGTGACTAACATGGGGTTCTGGGTGAGTTTGGTGCTGACTCACCTGGGGTGACCGAGAAGTGTTCCGCCTGCCCTCTTGACTCCCAGACGGGCTCCCTCAGCACCTGTCGGCCGTGTGTCGTCTCCGACCACAGCTGGTACAGGAGGAGACTCCTCCTCCGGTACCCCTCGGCACGGCCCCCCCTAACTCCATAGGAATGGGAGCGGGAGTGCTAGGTGGTGGAATAGACATGACCCTCTCCGAACTCCCGCGGTCAGCCAGCAGATTGTCCAGCCGGATAGACATGTCTATTAGTTCGCAGAGGGAGAGAGCGGCGTCTCTACACACTAGCTCCCTGTGGACATCCTCCCGGAGACTACACCGGTAGTGGTCTATCAGGGCCCTGTCGTTCCATCGTTCCAGGTCCGGAACTCCAACGCAAAATCCTGTGCGCTCCTCTTCTCCTGCCTACAATGGAATAGTCGCTCACCTGCTTTCTGGAGGGTGGTCAAATACGGCACGAAAGCGGCACGTGAATTCTGGGTAGTGCTCCTTCGCCGAGTCTGGGCCATTCCAGACCGCGTTGGCCCACTCCAGAGCAAGACCCGTCAGGCAAGGCGTCAGGCGTCAGGCGAGGATACTCACACTCTCCTCCACCGAGGGAGTTGGTCCCACGGTAGCCAGGTACAGCTCGACTTGGAGCAAAAAACCCTGGCACCCAGACGCCGCTCCATCATACTCCCTCAGGAGTGCAAGACGAAGTGCGCCGGAGCCGGATGCGGAGGGAGGAGAAGGTGGACTCGTCGGAGGAACCAGAGGTGAAGAGAGGACCACTCCTCTCCCATCGGTCCATTCTCTCCATCATCTGATCCATCGCCGTTGGAGGACACGTTCCTCCATCGATGGAAGGGGGTTGGCAGCTGCTTCTGCTGACTCCATTAACCTCTCTAGGGTATGTGGGACGCTAGCGTCCCATCTGGCCAACATCCACTGAGATTGCAGAGCGCCAAATTCAAAAACAGAAATGCTCATTATAAAAATTCAGAAAACAAAACATATTTTACATAGGTTTAAAGATTAACTTTTTGTTAATCCAACCACGGTGTCAGATTAATAAAATGCATACCTAGCCCAGAACATAGCCCAGTTGACAAATTATTACAAACAGTAACCAGCCAAGCAGAACCATTACAAAACTCAGAATTAGAGATAAAATGAATCCCTTACCTTTGATGATCTTCACATGGTGGCACTCAGAAGACATTAATTTACTCAATAAATGTTCCGATACCTACATGTACATACTACCTCAACAAGCCTGACTAACAGGTATGCCTTGCTGCTCTGTTTTCAAATGTCTTTTTACGGTTGTTTTATTTCTTTACACACACACACACACACACACACACACACACACACACACACACACACACACACACACACACACACACACACACACACACACACACACACACACACACACCATCTTCACGACTGTGTTGGTGTGTTTGGACCATGATAGATCCTTAGTGATGTGGACACTGTGGAATTTGAAGCTCTCGACCTGCACCACAACAGCCATGTCGACGTAAATGGGGGCATGTTCAGCCCTCCGTTTCCTGTAGTTGAAGTTGATGATATTTCTCTCCTGCGCTCTCTCTCTCTCTCTCTCTCTCTCTCTCTCTCTCTCTCTCTCTCTCTCTCTCTCTCTCTCTCTCTCTCTCTGTCTCTCTCTCTCAGGCCGTTCATAATGCCCAACCTCATCCCACCTAAGATCCCAGATGGAGAGAAGGTAGATTTTGATGTAAGTATGTGACTGGATATACTATACTGCTGTTATCATCTCTGCAGGACATCCACAGGAAGAGTATGGAGAAGGATATTTTGTTTTTGTTGTTGTTATTGTTTTTATTTCTGCAGGACATCCACAGGAAGAGTATGGAGAAGGATATTTAGTTGTTGTTGTTATTGTTTTTATTTCTGCAGAACATCCACAGGAAGTGTATGGAAAAGGATATGTTGTTGTTATTGTTTTTATTTCTGCAGGACATCCACAGGAAGAGTATGGAGAAGGATATTTTGTTGTTGTTGTTGTTATTGTTTTTATTTCTGCAGGACATCCACAGGAAGAGTATGAAGAAGGATCTTAATTGTTTTTATTTCTGCAGGACATCCACAGGAAGAGTATGGAGAAGGATCTGTTGTTGTTATTGTTTTTATTGTTTTTATTTCTGCAGGACATCCACAGGAAGAGTATGGAGAAGGATATTTTGTTGTTGTTGTTATTGTTTTTATTTCTGCAGGACATCCACAGGAAGCGCATGGAGAAGGACCTGAATGAGTTGCAGACACTGATCGAGGTTCACTTTGAAAGCAGGAAGAAGGAGGAGGAGGAGCTTATCAACCTCACAGACAGGATTGTGAGTGGCACAGACACATGTCACTCAAACTAGCCGCTCCCAGACCTCTGTCACTCAAACTAGTCCCTCCCAGACTCCTGTCACTAAAACTTGCCCCTCCCAGTCCCGTCACTCAAACTAGCACCGTCCCAGACACCTGCCACTCAAATTAGCCCCTTCCCCTCCCAGAACCCTGTCACTCAAACCAGCCCCTCCCCCTCACAGACCCTATCACTCAAACTAGCCCCGCCCCAGACCCCTGTTACTCAAATTAGCCCCTGCCCCTGCCCTTCCCCAGACCCATGTCACTCAAACTAGCCCCCTGTCACTCATAACTAGCCCATCCCCTGACTTGTCAGTCAAACTAGCTCCTCCCCAGACTTCTGACAGTCAAATTAGCCCCTCCTCTGAATCTTGTCACTCAAACTAGCTAGTATTTGCTTTTAGAGAGCATTGTACACTACACTCATGTCATTCCTAAAGTTAGGGATCTGGATATTCTCTCTAGGAGAAGCGACGTTCTGAACGATCAGAGCAGCAAAGGATCCGCAGTGAACGAGAGAAAGAACGACAGAAGAGGTTGGAGGTAAGAGAGAGAGTCTCAGTGACACTGTGTATCAGGTATTGAACCTGACTAGCAGCTTTTTATGGGTGATCTCTCTCTCTCTCTCTCTCTCTCTCTCGCACTTTCTCTCCTTCTCTCTCCAGGATGAGAGGACTCGTAAAGAGGAGGAGGAGGCAAAGAGGAAAGCAGATGATGATGCTAAGAAGAAGAAGACGTTGACTAGCCTACACTTTGGAGGCTACATGCAGAAGGTACTATTATAATACACTGTATGTACATTGTCGTGGTCATTTCCTGTATTACTAAACATTCAGAGAGCAAACCACACACAAGTCAGAGTATATTATAAAGTCCATCTTTAATTATATATGAGCTTCACCATAGCCCTGTGACTCTCAGATCAATTCAGTGTCTATAAATGAATTCTCTGAGTCCTTACAAAACAGTTCTTAGTATCATTTATAGCCAAGACACACCCATCTCAACTCACATGACGAAACACAGATCTCAGGAACATTACACAAAGAACCTTTTACTTGAAAGAGGAGTATCCCATAGCTAGATAGCATTAGCTATAAATTATCGTTCAGTTTGGTCTCCTAAACAAAGTTCTTATCTCGTTCTTGGTACAACATAGTACCAAACCATTACCTCATCCAATGGCATATATCAATTGTCAATTCTAGATACTCCCATCTCAAATACATCCCCCCTGGACAAGCTCACCGAGACAGTGAGCCTCTTAGGTCATATACTAGATCAAGATAAGGGCAACCTCAGAGGGGACATACAATAGTTCCAGACACATTCCCATAAGAAGAGGAGCCTCCATTCTGTCCTCCTCCCCTTCTGATATATAGCATCACATGGTTTAACAGATACATTGACATATGAAGACAAGCCTGACCTCTCCCCTCTCTGGGCCCCTAGTGACTAAGCCCTAGCAGAGAAGGAGGGATAACTGCAAACTGCCAACAGTATTATCCAAAAGAAAACATCCTAATGACAAATATCTCACATAAGCAGTATTATGTAAACAAAACATCTTATTTATCAATGTTACCTAACTAATTCTGATTCTGCTACCACAACATTATCAGTAGATTATTATATTAACTCGTTATTACATTATTATTATTATATACATGTATCTCATTATTATGATATGACTAGATGGAGGTCAGAGGGAAGAGACAGACAGAGAGAGAGAAGAAGAAGAAGATTCTACAGGACAGACGGAAGTCTCTGGACATCGAGAACATGAGCCAGGACAAACTGAAGTGCAGTACTACAACTATACTATGCTACTACAATAATGTATATTACACTATACTACTAGATCCTAACCTCTCTCTCTCTGTGCAGAGACAAGGCCCAGGAGCTGTGGTTGTGGCAGCAGCAGCTGGAGGCGGAGAAGTTTGATCTGCAGTATCAGATTAGCAGACAGAAGTATGACATCAACGTCCTCCGCAACAGAGTGTCAGACCACCAGAAGACGTACGGACAACCCTTACACACACGGAGACACACACACACTCACACACACACGCACACGCACATACAGACACACACAAACTGTGTAACTAAGTGTCCTCTATTCTGCAGCACCAAGAGAACCAAGAGAGGCCTGAGGAAGTAGAGCGATATTGAAGAGGGACTGAAGAGGGACTGAAGAGGGACTGAAGTAGACTGAAGAGGGACTGAAGAGGGACTGAAGTAGACTGAAGAGGGACTGAAGTAGTCTGAAGAGGGACTGAAGTAGTCTGAAGAGGGACTGAAGTAGACTGGCTGAGGGACTGAAGTAGACTGGCTTAGCAGATCAGCTGTCTGGCCTATTTGTCTACTGTCTGATCTCTCTCCTTCCGACATCTCTCCCTCCTTCCTACATCTCTCCCTCCTTCCTACATCTCTCCCTCCCTCCTACATCTCTCTCCTTCCTACGTCTCTCTCCTTCCTACATCTCTCTCTTCCCACATCTCTCTCCTTCCTACATCTCTCTCCTTCCTACATCTCTCTCCTTCCTACATCTCTCTCCTTCCTACATATCTCCCTCCTTCCTACATCTCTCTCCCTCCTACATCTCTCTCTCCTTCCTACATCTCTCTCTCCTTCCTACATCTCTCTCCTTCCTACATTTCTCTCCTTCTTACATCTCTCTCCTTCCTACATCTCTCTCCTTCCTACATCTCTCTCTCCTTCCTACATCTTTCCCTCCTTCCTACATCTCTCTCTTTCCTACATCTCTCTCTCCTTCCAACATCTCTCTCTCCTTCCAACATCTCTCTCCTTCCTACATCTCTCTCCTTCCTACATCTCTCTCTCTTCCTACATCTCTCTCTTCCTACATCTCTCTCTTCCTACAACTGTCTCTTTCTCCCTGTCCCTGCCTCGTCTCCTTACCCTCTTCTTTCCTCTCCCAAACCTGGTTTGATATTTTCTATTTCTTTCCCCATAGTGTGTGGTGTAAATAAAATACTTCATCTCATTTTTGGTCTGTGATGGTGTGCGTGTGTATGTGCTTGTATGTGTGTTGTCAGGGGGTTGTCAAGGGTTTGGGAAAAGAGCACAAGCCCTAACAGTCAAATACAGTATTAGGGCTCCATTCAATCTGTAGCCCTGAAGATCTGAGCAGTATCGCGATTGAAATGTGAAGGTAATTTCCTCTTGAGTCGACACATGCAGCATTTACCGTGAACGCAGTCTTTGCAAACATTCCTATGTTGGTTTATAAGGACATACATTCATATCAATCAATCAAATGTATTTATCAAGCCCTTCTTACATCAGCTGATATCTCAAAGTGCTGTACAGAAACCCAGCTTAAAACCCCAAACAGCAAGCAATGCAGATGTAAAAGCACGGTGGCTAGGAAAAACTAGAAAGGTCAGAACCTAGGAAGAAACCTAGAGAGGAACCAGGCTATGAGGGGTGGCCAGTCCTCTTCTGGCTGTGCCGGGTGGAGATTATAACAGAACATGGCCAAGATGTTAAAAGATGACCAGCAGGGTCAAATAAAAGTAATCACTGTGGTTGTCGAGGGTGCAACAGGTCAGCACCTCAGGAGTAAATGTAATGATCAGCTATGAAAAGCCAACTGACAAGTATCTCTACCGCTCCTGCTGTCTCTAGAGAGTTGAAAACAGCAGGTCTGGGACAGGTAGCACGTCCGGTGAACATAGCCGCAGACAGAACAGTTGAAACTGGAGCAGCAGCACGACCATGTGGACTGGGGAGAGCAAGGAGTCATCAGGCCAGGTAGTCCTGAGGCATGGTCCTAGGGCTCAGGTCCTCTGGGAGGGGAGGGAGAGCATTAGATGGAGCATACTTAAATTCACACAGGAAACCAGATAAGACAGGAGAAATACTCCACATATAACAGACTGACCCTAGCCACCGACACATAAACTACTGCAGCATAAATACTGGAGGCTGAGACAGGAGGTGTCGAGAGACTCTGTGGTCCGGTCCGACGATACCCCCGGACAGGGCCAAACAGGCAGGATATAACCCCACCCACTTTGCCAAAGCACAGCCTCCACACCACTAGAGGGATATCTTCAAACCACCAACTTACTGCCCTGAGACAAGGCCGAGTATGTGTAACCTTTATTTAACTAGGCAAGTCAGTTAAGAACAAATTCTTATTTACAATGACGGCCAACACTGGCCAAACCCTAACCCGGACAACACTGGGCCAATTGTGCGCCGCCCTATGGGACTCCCAATCACAGCCCGTTGTGATACAGCCTGGACTCAAACCAGGGTGTCTACTGTATAGTGACACCTCTCACACTGCGATGCAGTGCCTTAGACCGCTGCACCACTCGGGAGCCAAAGCCTTGTGGTTTATAAGGACATTGTGTATATGAGTACATATAAGGATAGACATACAGTGGGGCAAAAAAAGTATTTAGTCAGCCACCAATTGTGCAAGTTCTCCCACTTAAAAAGATGAGAGAGGCCTGTCATTTTCATCATAGGTACACTTCAACTATGACAGACAAATGAGAGAAAAAAAATCCAGAAAATCACATTGTAGGATTTTTTATGAATTTATTTGCAAATTATTGTGGAAAGTAAGTATTTGGTCACCTACAAACAAGCAAGATTTCTGGCTCTCACAGACCTGTAACTTCTTCTTTAAGAGGCTCATTTGTCCTCCACTCATTACCTGTATTAATGACACCTGTTTGAACTTGTTATCAGTATAAAAGACACCTGTCCACAACCTCAAACAGTCAAACTCCAAACTCCACTATGGCCAAGACCAAAGAGCTGTTAAAGGACACCAGAAACAAAATTGTAGACCTGCACCAGGCTGGGAAGACTGAATCTGCAATAGGTAAGCAGCTTGGTTTGAAGAAATCAACTGTGGGAGCAATTATTAGGAAATGGAAGACATACAAGACCACTGATAATCTCCCTCGATCTGGGGCTCCACGCAAGATCTCACCCCGTGGGGTCAAAATTACCACAACGGTGAGCAAAATGACTTTTTAAGTGGGAGAACTTGCACAATTGGTGGCTGACTAAATACTTTTTTGCCCCACTGTAATTAATATTTGCTCAAATGACAAATAGGAAGCATCAGACAAAGTTTTGGAAAGAAATGGATTGTATTCATATTTTGAAATATTTGATTCATAATTGCATATCAACTCATTACAGGAAAATAATGTTTTTTTTGACACACTACATGAGATACCTTTGACAGGAGGGATGCAAGATAAAAGGGGAAGAAGCCGAATATAATTAAAAAGACTGGAGGCACGTTAGTTTAAACTTTACTCCAGTCTTGAGAGAAATACAGTGAAACAATAAATTGGTCATTCTAAAACATATACAAATACAGAAACAGATGTGTTCGACCAGTATTGAACAACTAGACAATAGGAAAAACATGTTTGAAATATGTCTGGTGAAGACAGACCTGAGGTCATACACAAAAAAACTGTCTATAACATGGTTTATGAGGATTTATCCCATCGTACATCATTGACAATTCTGAAACATGGTTTATGAGGACACAATTATGTCAAAGCATTGTTTGAGGACTAACATCGTGTTAGTTTAGATGACTATTAACCCAATAGGGTTAGTTTAGGGGACTAAGTAACCCAATAGGGTTAGTTTAGGGGACTATTAACCCAATAGGGTTAGTTTAGGGGACTAGTAACCCAATAGGGTTAGTTTAGGGGACTATTAACCCAATAGGGTTAGTTTAGGGGACTATTAACCCAATAGGGTTAGTTTAGGGGACTATTAACCCAATAGGGTTAGTTTAGGGGACTATTAACCCAATAGGGTTAGTTTAGGGGACTATTAACCCAACACCCAAACGTGTTGAGTAGGCACAGGTCATTAATACATCAAACCCACATTTTAATGAACTCAAAAGAACAAAACATGTAATGTAAAGTAAAAAAGTCAAAGAGGGAAATGGGGGTCTGGGGTTTTGAAAAGGAACAAAGACCCATAAGACATTTTGTGTTTATTAATTTAGCGCCACAGTAGTAAATATACACATTTCCAGCTTCACCTATTTTTATTCATTATACAAACACTCCCATCCAGAACTAACTAAAAGCAATCAGGGTTAAGTGTCTTGATCCAGGCTAGGGTTAGGGTTTTGAATATGGGTGGGGTTAGGGTTAGGTTTTTGTTTGTTAAGGAATCCACAAGGTCGATCTGATGCCTTCAAGCTAATGCAGAGACGGGGCAGGGGAGTTGCACTCCGCTTGCCGAATGGGGGAGTCGAGGGTTCCGGGCACAGATCCGTCCAGGTTGAAGAACCCTATAGTTTTCCACTTTAGTAGAGTTGGTTTTGGGGTGCGTTGGTTTTAGGTGTCTTCATCCTTGGTCTTTTGTCTGTTTTAAGTCCAGGTAGAGGATAGGGTTAGGGTCGGGGTTAGGGTAAGGGTGAGGTTAACCTCTCTGGGATATGTGGGACGGTAGCGTCCCACCTAGCCAACATCCAGTGAAAATGCAGAGCGCCAAATTCAAATAAATTACTATAAAAATTAAACTTTGATGAAATCACGTTCAATATAACAAATTAAAGCTACACTTGTTGTGAATCCAGCCAATGGGTCAGATTTCAAAAATGCTTTACGGCGAAAGCAAACGATGCTATTATCTGAGGATAGCACCCCATTAAGAAGTTAATGGTACGGCTTATCTCGGGACGTATTCTACTGAGGAAATCAATTTGAGCCTTGAGTCCCTCTACTGCCAGGGATTCTTCTAACCCAATATTCTCCCGGAGCGTCATATACAGTGGGGAGAACAAGTATTTGATACACTGCCGATTATGCAGGTTTTCCAACTTACATGGAGAGTTCTGTAATTTTTATCATAGGTACACTTCAACTGTGAGAGACGGAATCTATAAAAAAAATCCAGAAAATCACATTGTATGATTTTTAAGTAATTAATTTGCATTTTATTGCATGGCATAAGTATTTGATCACCTACCAACCAGTTAGAATTCCGGCTCTCACAGACCTGTTAGGTTTTCTTTAAGAAACCCTCCTGTTCTCCACTCATTACCTGTATTAACTGCACCTGTTTGAACTCGTTACCTGTATAAAAGACACCTGTCCACACACTCAATCAAACAGACTCCAACCTCTCCACATTGGCCAAGACCAGAGAGCTGTGTAAGGACATCAGGGCTAAAATTATAAACTTGCACAAGGCTGGGATGGGCTACAGTAGGCAATAGGCAAGAAGCTCGGTGAGAAGGCAACAACTGTTGGCGCAATTATTAGAAAATGGAAGAAGTTCAAGATGACGGTCAATCACCCTCGGTCTGGGGCTCCATGCAAGATCTCACCTCGTGGGGCATCAATGATCATGAGGAAGGTGAGGGATCAGCCCAGAACTACACGGCAGGACCTGGTCAATGACCTGAAGAGAGCTGGGACCATAGTCTCAAAGAAAACCATTAGTAACACACTACGCAATCATGGATTAAAATCCTGCAGTGCACGCAAGGTCCCCCTGCTCAAGCCAGCGCATGTCCAGGCCCGTCTGAGTTTGCCAATAACCATCTGGATGATACAGAGAGGTGGCAGGGTAGCCTAGTGGTTAGAGCGTTGGACTAGTAACCGGAAGGTTGCAAGTTCAAATCCCCGAGCTGACAAGGTACAAATCTGTCTTTCTACCCCTGGACAGGCAGTTAACCCACTGTTCCTAGGCCTTCATTGAAAATAAGAATTTGTTCTTAACTGACTTGCCTAGTGAAATCAAAAAATGGGAGGTGTGGTCTGATGAGAAAAAAATAGAGCTTTTTGGTCTAAACTCCACTCGCCGTGTTTGGAGGAAGAAGAAGGATGAGTACCATCCCAACTGTGAAGCATGGAGGTGGAAACATCATTCTTTGGGGATGCTTTTCTGCAAAGGGGACAGGACGACTGCACCGTATTGAGGGGAGGATGGATGGGGCCATGTATTGCGAGATCTTGACCAACAACCTCCTTCCCTCAGTAAGAGCATTGAAGATGGGTCTGGCTGGGTCTTCCAGCATGACAACGACCTGAAACACACAGCCAGGGCCTAGCCAGTCTCCAGACCTGAACCCAATAGAACATCTTTCGAGGGAGCTGAAAGTCCGTATTACCCAGCGACAGCCCCGAAACCTGAAGGATCTGGAGAAGGTCTGCATGGAGGAGTGGGCCAAAATCCCTGCTGCAGTGTGTGCAAACCTGGTCAAGAACTACAGGAAACTTATGATCTCTGTAATTGCAAACAAAGGTTTCTGTACCAAATATTAAGTTCTGCTTTTCTGATGTATTAAATACTTATGTCATGCAATAAAATGTCAATAAATTACTTAAAAATCATACAATGTGATTTTCTGGATTTTTGTTTTAGATTCCATCTCACAGTTGAAGTGTACCTATGATAAAAATGACAGAAAAAAAATGTAAAAATACATGCTTTGTAAGTAGGAAAACCTGCAAAATCGGCAGTGTATCAAATACTTGTTCTCCCCACTGTATGTATAAAAAAAATACTACTACCGGTCAAAAGATAAAACAACAGTTACTACTCTGGAACCCTCCACAAAGAGAACTTATTGTACTCTTATGGCCATCGGAGGAGAGACTCAGAGAGAATGTCTGCCCTTAGTCCAAGGCTATGCCATTTCTTTCTTCTCATTGGTTCAAATGACAACTATGTCAAGGAACTACAAACTCGTAAATAATTATCAGTTACTCAATTTACCTTAAAATCAGTATCACAAATGACCACAAATTCATTATACAAATGGCCCTCCCATGAGGCTGATCAGACCACAAGGGAAAGCCATGATAGAGGTCAAAGGTTATACAACCCTTTTACAGTCGTGTTCCATACTATATTAGACAAATTAAAGAACCCTATTTTATCTAGAGTTCATGTGTTTAGTGAAAAACAAAACTTCTAATATTCTATATGTGAGTGTCACGACTCCTACCGATCTTTTTCTCCCCCTCCTTGTCTGTTTATTAGTTACACCTGTGTTTAGTTAGGTTAATTAGTTGGGCTTTATTATCCAGCCGGCCCGCTTGCTGGGTGTGCGGGATTGTTTTTTTTTGTGTACACGCCTGTAAGTCACGGTTGTTCGTGTACGTGTGTTATTCAGGACTGTTAAGTTCCCCTGTGTTTTGGGGCATTTGTTTGAGTGGCGTCGTTTTCACCTGTGTGGTGAATAAAGAAGTAGCGCTACTCTGAAATCTGTTTCCTGCGTCTGACTTCTTCCTCCACTACACCCCGGCATTACAGTGAGTGTATCCCTTTAAGATATGTTGTCGCTGGGCTGTACTAATGAAATCCCCTCAAACCCAAACGTTTACTACAAGCAAACATAATAATTATAATAATTACATTGTACTCCCTCAAATCATTAGTTTTAAATTTCCTTAATGGTTACATCTAAAAACCCATTCAGTCTCTCTTCAAACAGTTTCCCCAAAATGCTTGATAGGAATACCCTGCCATTAGACACACAACTGTGATAGATGTGCACTGTCCATTTAAAATAAAATCAGCTCCACCGGCATGTTAGTATACCTTAAGTTTCTGTTAAATTTTACTGGTGTTACCTAAACAATCAAACTAAAAATCAATGAAGAGCTATCACAAAACTTTTACAATTCAACTATTCAGACCTCCCTCTCTTATAGCCAAATATAGCCCAGTGAGTGCCACTAACCAGTGATGGCCACCTAGCAATTTTGTTGCTAGTTTTAGCATCTTTTCAGACTACCCTGACGATATTCAGCTACTTTTAAAAATGTATTTGGAACTTTTAGCAACTTTTGAAAAGTGACTCAAAGCTATAATGCACGCATTTCCCTCGAAATGACACAACCAACTTTCTCTGTCACAATTTGAGGAACGTTATTGTGTATTCAACTTAATGACGCAGTTTTACGTTATCACACAGCAAATCAACCTGCCTCTAGGCAAAAATATACCCCCTACTCAGATTGAGTTCTGCTTTAATTCTATTGTAAAAGTAAAACCAAACTTTCCAACTTTCCAAAATGTAAAAGTGCCATGTACTTCGCTAAATTTATATCGCATGTCAGTCAATCCATAAAATAAAAACATCCTGATCCGGGCACAACTTTATCATATCTCTCCGTTATTCTTTAGAATTCATCAGGTTTAGGTAACTGCCTCTTCTATTAATGAGTAATTTAAATATGACTCCAGTCTCAATACATTATTCCAGCAGATCATTTGGGCAACACAACGTATTACATCGAAATTGCCTCGCTATTATTTTGAATGAATTAGTCTTTCAATTTAACCTAAACAAGCTATTAAAACGTTCAGTTTATATCTTGAACAAACACTAACAACCGTATCTTTCCAGCAAAACATTCAAACAGTATTTGAATTACAATCAGAAGGAATTTTAGTCTATCGGTCCCAAGGCTAAGATACGAACCCAGGTCTCCCGCGTTGTAGGCAAAACATTTACCGCTGAACCACCAACGCTATGGCAATGATCCAGTGAGGAATCCAGTGAGGATTCTCCCTACTCTCGCTCTCCTTGTCTCTGCCTTTCTCTTTCTCTCCCGATTGTCACGCCTGACCTTCCCCTTAGTGCCCTACTCGGTCACAATGTTTACAGGGAGCATTACACTCCCGGGCGAAATGTCCTGTCTCATTGCAATTGAAACATTTTGTATCGTCTGATCCTGTCCAATTTTCCCTTCTCTCTTAGGTCCCTTCCCCTTAAGGCCTCCTTTATGCTTGTCTAGAATTACCCCGATAAAGCATCTATCTCCCCCTTTCTTCTGACTGTCTCTATCCACTTTCCTCGACTTTCTCAATAAGTTTGCTGAATCCTGTCCAAGTTCGGTTAAATCTTTCTTTACTTTCCCTAGGGTAACTATCCTTTTCTCCTCCTGCTCTACCCCTCCCTCGGCTCCAGGTGGTTCCCCATATTGGAGTTGTGGGGGTGGGACAGGAAGCACTGGCTGCCGTCATCTCACCACCACTATTTCATCATCGGGATTCTCTCTCCATGCCTGATCTATCAGGGTTGGGTACAATTTAGGCTTATGACCTCCAGAGGAGCCGTGGGAGGTATTGCTCTCTGTTGCTTGCAACTTACATCTTCCCTTTTCTTTTCTCCCTCAGCTCTCTTCCTCGCCTCGGCTAACCATACCCTTGCTGTATCTAGCCCCTCTGCCCGTTGTTTATCTGCCTTGCCTCCACAAACCCTATTTATTTGTTTAATCATTGATTCCAGCTTTTCTTTATTTAAACGTTCGTCAAATTCGTACTTACTTCTCCATGTCTGGCCAAAATAGGTGTTCCTCTTATCTTTTCCCTGCATATATTTCTCATCTCCCGTTAATTCCAGGACCTCCTTTGAGGATTTACTACCCATGTTTCATCAAACCTTGTAGTTACTAAGATATTCTCACCATCTATGTGTATGTATTTCTATGATCTAAGTATGTGCTCTTTTTATTGTTATCCAATCAGTATAGTTATCACAATCTATGTGTGAGCTCTTTAATTCTGATCTCTCATGTCACTACTCCCTATGTGTGTGCTCACATCTATCTGCTATCTTCTTAAAACTGATCTCTTAACCTCTGTGTTTTTTTGTTTGTTTTTTTCATATCTTGAAACTTTATCTTTTGAGGTGTCGATCGGACATTAGGCCTCACCCATATACAACTATAAGCTATTTTCCAGGGGTTGTAAATCCCTAGTCAGCAGCCTATTTTTCTGTTGTTGCTTGTTCTTTTGACGTTAATATATCGTATTTTCTTCCGCTATATTAGGCTTCCCTTCATGTCACTGGAGAATGATCAGACCTAGATGTGCGTAGATCTGACTCTCACCTTTCTGCTAATATACTCCAGATCAATTGAGATCTTAGTATGTTAGACCTGCTAATGTCTCATTAGCTAGTTTATTGGTAGTGGCCACAGATACCTTTGGTAGTTACAGAGTCCCTTTTCTGATACCTAGGTGGCTCTACACCCAATTCCTACCTTCCATTTGCATAGAATACTTTGTTGCCTTTAAAACGTTTCTCTACACAAAATTCGAAAGATAGGTCACCGGGTAAGAATGCCCTATTACAGGAATTTAAAATCAACACCTTAACTACACAAAAACAATCAAATATATTTCTGAATGTTGCCCAAGCGTCAATTCCTCAAATGCGTGAATAAAGCTTTACTGACCTTCTCGTAGACTGGGAAAAGCAATGTAGTTTGGATCTCGTCACCACCTCTGTCGTGCACCAGTTCACCCACTGGCCTGAAATAACCCTCAATTCAGAGGTCAGGTCTTTGTCTTACGGATCCTGGATCCGCCCGTGCATGGTTCTCAGCAGTTTCTTGGGACGACAGAGGGAGGTATTGAGATCTGGCTCGAAGGAACAATTTGATAGGAGAATTCTGTTCTCCAGGTACATCACCCAATTTAATTATGTTACTCTCAGTCTGCAAACCAGAATTTGTAAGATCCTGGTCGAATGAAACAGACAGAGGCCCAGCTAAATAGTCAAAAAGGTTTACTCACGGAGCGTTTTGAAGTCAAGAATACAAATCAATTCATTTTATACTGACTTCTCACGGCCACACATGCACACAACCATACGCACACACATACACACAAACATATGCACACACATATACACACACACACACACGTCCTGTTACGCACACACTGTCTGTCTCACTTCCCAGCCGACAGAGATAGTGACTTTGTCCTTGAGACGTACTCCCCATTCTCTCCCAAATCTCTAGTCAGGTCGGCACCAAGCTCAGACAGTCTGTGTTTAAAATACCATAAAGGCATATCGTTTTACCCTAATTCTGACTAGGCCTACACATTTATTGATTATGATTTCATACATTCTAATCAATTCCATACAATTATATGTTTCAGGGCGGAATATTCTAATCATTCAATTAACAGACAAGTCTCACCTATCAGTGGTCCAGCAGGTGTCGAGGATGCTCATTGGAGCATGATGAGAGCATGCATTGTGCATGTGAGGGGTATGGCTGTTTCTTCCAATCAGATCGCAGTACCTGTAGTGGTCTGCATGGGACGTCCATGTCATCTAGAGGTCAGGTGTTCTGGGGTAAACAGTTAGTTCCATTGATTACAATAGTGAAGGCCTTTACAATGGAGAATTGCATTGGGCCCGGTGACCTTTCTCTTTTGGGGTGCTGTTTCCGCTGTGGGTGGGTGAGAGGTCCAGGAGGTGTTACAGCTGTAATCGCAGTAAAAGGTGGCGCTACAAAGTATTAACTTAAGGGGTCTGAATAATTTTGCATGCCCATTTTTTCAGTTTTTGATTTGTTAAAAAAGTTTGAAATATCCAATAAATGTCGTTCCACTTCATGATTGTGTCCCACTTGTTGTTGATTCTTCACAAAAAAATACAGTTTTATATCTTTATGTTTGAAGCCTGAAATGTGGCAAAAGGTCGCAAAGTTCAAGGGGGCCGAATACTTTCGCAAGGCACTGTAGCTGTCTTTCCTCTCTCTCCCATTGCCTGGTATGGGTTGTTGGGAGCAATTAGCTCTGGTTGTAGTGGGTTCATTTCCATATTGAGTGTGGGCCTTCCCATGGTCCAAGGGGTGTTTGGGGCAAATGTCCACCTTCCTAAGGAGGTTCTCCTGTAAGGGGGTCCTGTTTGTAGGTGTTAAAGTGGTCCATACTTACCTTTGAAGTTGGGTGTCTGTGTTATCGATTCTCCATAGGCTTCCATTGTAGTGGAGGAGAGCGGTGGGCTGTTGTTCTGTTGGTCTTTGCTCCTTGTCTGTGTGGGACAAACTCTGAGGCTATAATAGGATGAAGTTTACCCTTGTGGGGTTGTAGTACACCCATTGTTTCCTTCCTGGGAGGTGTTTTTCTATTTTTCCCACTGAGGTTGAACTTCAGGAAGTTGTGTTATCGGTTACCCATAGGTTTTCATTGTACCGGTAGAGAGCGGTGGGCTATATCAGCGTGTTGAAGGCCTAGGCTTCTCAGGGGTGTGGGTTCGAATCCTGGGGCTATATAAGGATGAAGATTACTCCCTTGGGGTTGTCACCAGTCTGGTGTTTTGTTCCTCCGTGGTGTTTTTCTATTTTTCCACTGTTGTTGAAGTTGGGTAGTAGTGTGAATTCGATAGGTTTCCATTGTAGCGGTAGGAGTGAGGTGCCGTGCTGAGTTCAAGTGGAGTTGGATCCTCGTAGGTGCGGGTTTTAGAAACCTGTTGTGTTGTGTTACAGCTCCTCTGGTTGTGTGGAAGTAGCTCTGCTCTGGTGTTGGGGTAGTGGTCTCTTTTATCCTGAGTTGTCCATCCGTTGCTAGAGGGAATCCTTACCTGGGGTGGGCAGATAGGCGGTGAGGATAATACATACCTGCATGGGTCCAGTGGTGTTCCTGATGTTTTGTAGATGAGATGTCCTGTTTCAAGGAGGTCTTTGTTGTTGAGCCTCTCTTTTCTATCCTCACCTGTAGGGGGTCAGGGGGTCTTGTTTGTTGCGTCCATTGGTGTGAAGTGTGATCTTGCCTTTATTTGTGGAAGCCGCTGTTTTCTGTCCAGTCGTGTAGATGTCTTGTGTCTTGGTTGGAGTTCTAGAAGTGCTGTGTCGGGTCTGTTGTAGTGTAGATCTCTGTTGAAGATGTAGAAAAGGTGCCTGGAGTGTCTGTGTCCAGGCCCCCCGACGCCCAACACCCAGGCGTCTGGCCATGGTTAAGTTTTTGTTTGTTAAGGAATCCACAATGACGATCGTACGCCTTCAAGCTAATGCAGAGACTGGGGGGAGGGTTGTACTCCGCTTGCTGAATGTGGGAGTCAAGGGGTCCAGGCACAGATCCGCCCAGGTTGTAGAACCCTGTAATTTCCCACTTTAGTAGAGTTGGTTTTGGGGTGCGTTGGTTTTAGATGTCTTCATCCTTGGACTTTCGTCAGTTTTAAGTCCAGGTAGGGGATAGTGTTAGGGTGGGGTTAAGAGTGAGGTTAAGGTTAGGATATGGGTGGGGTTAAGATAAGGGTGGGGTGCCTTTCCCAATGGGGAAAGGTGCCTTTCCCAATGGAATACCCCAAATCCTTTGGGGGATTTGAACAAGCAATTTACCAATCACTCTCTCCATGCTCTAACCCCTGGGCTATCGTTATAAGTGCATAGCATTTATAAGGTTTTTGTAAACTAGACAAAACTGAATTTTAGTTGGGAGGAGATGACACAACACACCAATCCTCAAAACATTTAGATCCTCATATAAAAAAGGATAAATAAATATATATGTTTTTTGCCTCAAAGGGCCATAAGTGCTAATGTTGGCAAACAAATGAGTAAGTGCTAATTGTTGAAGCCAGTGCTTTAGGAGGAGAGGGTAAACATCAATGGCCTCCCTTTAAATTCAAAAGAGGGAAATCTATATTCCTTAATCATGCAAACCAACCAAAATCACACAAAAAAAAATGCCAGCAAAATATAATTAATAAATACATAATTCAGTAAGGAACCACAAGTAATCAAACAAAGTTATGTTTAATAGAGAATATATTACAATTGGGAAAGAGGTTATTTGGTGCAGTCAGTGCCACCTCCCCACACAAACATATTATGAAAATATGTGTTTCCCTTGGTTGGAGGAAGATCCAAGGGGGGACTATAACAGTCAATCAATCTCATTGAGACTGGTCAGGGGCAAGTATCTTTGCCTATCTTTGGCATAGGGTTAAAATAAGAGTTATGGTTCAGTTGAGGTTAGGTTTAGGGGTGGGATTAGGGTTAGGGGTGGGGTAAAGGTTCAGTTGAGGTTAGGGTTAGGGTTAAGGTTAGGGGTGGGGTAAAGATTCAGTTGAGGTTAGGGTATTAAGCTTAAGGTTAGAAAAAGGGTCATGTTTAGTGTTAAATTGAGGTACGGGTTAGGATAGGATTGTGATTAGGTGGGTTGGGGTTAGGGGTTAGGAGTTAGGGGTTAAGGTTAGGGTTAAGGGTTAGGGTTGGAGTTAGGTTGGAATTAGGGGTTAGGGGTTTCGGGTCAGGGTTTAGTGTTACGGGTTAGGGTCAGGGTTTAGGGTCAGGGGTAAGGGTTAGGAGTTAGGGTTAGAGTTAGGTTTTGGGGGCTAGGGGTTACGGGTTAGGGTCAGGGTTTAGGGTTAGGGGTTAGGAGTTAGGGTTAGGGGTTGGGGTTAGGGGTTAGAGTAAGGTTAGGGTTAAGGTTGGGGTTAGAGATGGTTAAGGTTGGTTAGGGTTAGAGGGTTTTAGGGTTAGGGTTAGAGGGTGTTAGGGGTTAGGGTTAGGGGGTTAGAGGGTTAGGGGTTAGGGTTAGGGTTAGGGGTCAGTTAGTTTCTAGTTTTGAGTCGGTTGATCCACTTCCATCTCTGACACGTGGAAGCCGAAGGGGGGGAAGGGAGGGGTGTGCACTCCACATCATATGCGCGGGCCGGAGGGGTCCGGGCGCGGCCGGCCAAAGTAGTAGGCCCCATGGTTGCCCACTTGTAGATTAACCCGTTGGTTGGGTTTAAAGACTGTCTGTCTGTAGGGTTAGGGTTATTTATGGTTTTTAGAGTGGTTAAGGTTAGGGTTAAGTTTAGGGTTAGGTAAGGGTTTTTAGAGTGTTAGGGTTAGGGTAAGGTATAGTTTTTTAGAATGGTTAAGTTTAGGTTTAGGTAGGTCTGTCAACTCGATGTAGGATCAGGCAAAACCCTTGAGTTGCGTACCTTATGCAGGTCCGGTCCTCGGTTGGTTGTCATGTGTCCATGTCTAGTGGTATGGTCATGATGTCTAGGTCCGCTTGTCGACGAATGTGGAAAGCATAGTGCAACCTAGGAGTTTACTCTCTGTCGGATCCTTCTTTTTTAGCTCCACGTTGTCTATGTATTTACTTCCATGTTCGTCAGTCTTTTGGTCCTGGATGTTTTCAATCATGTGTGTAATTAGGAGTTATTCCCTTCCAGGATCCTAACTCTGAATTAACCCATGTCTAGTTGAATCCAGCTGGTCTGTATGGGTATACTCGGCGTAGGATCAGGCAAAACCATCGAGTCAGGCAAAACCATCGAGTGATCGTAGTGTTCCAGTGGTATGTCAACCCATGACAGAGAATTTTTTTCGTAGTCTAGGTAAAAAAGTGGTTCGGTTGTCCAGGCTTAGTGCGGCGGGGTAAGGGATCCCCCAGTGAGAAATTATTCTGTGGGATCCAATTCTCAGCCAGACATAATCTGGGCACCCCAGGGATTACACGGCCGACGCGAGTCCTCCAGCCGCAGCGCCCAACCCAAAAGCCCCACTTTTCGAGGACTTAACTGCCCCAACCTGCTAGGATGAAACACGCACTACTGAACATACTGCCAATCCAATTCTAAACTGGGGTAGATAGTCGTCCAGCGCGGTACACGAGTCTCCTGTTTTTGTGGGGCTGGGAGGGTTGAGCCGATTGGTCTGCCAACAGAACCCCGAGAGGTCCCGAAGGAGTCCGGTCTATCCATATCCTCCTGTCTTCTTACTTGGTGTATGGAAGGGCCTAATTGCTTAGGGTGCAATCGCTGCGGGGGAGTCGCCAAGGTCGGGGTCCCCAGAGTAGTTGGAGAAAAAAAGTTCTCGTCCGTTGGGGGTGCTGGTGGGTATCTTCTGAAAAGTGTTTTTGGAAGGATGGTGAAGGTTTTTTTTGTTAAATTTGGTCTATTTGTGTTCTATTTTATTGTTTATTTTCGTCAAGGGTCCATGGTCATGGTAACCCTTACTTCAAAAATATATATATCTAAATTATTATTATTATTATAAGAGAATTTTTATTGTATTTTTTATTATTATTATTATTGTTATTATTATTTATTTATTTATTTTTTATAATGTGAAAGTAAAAGTGACTAAAGGTAAGTATTTTTGAGAGTCCGTGGTCACGGTAACTCTATAGTGCTATTGGAGGCCTATTTTTGTGGTCTAAATGACCCCCTATTTTTTTATATGGGATGTGGGGTGTGTAAGGTGCAGGTGCAGTGTATGTCCAGATGTTCCTCCGCTGTACTGGAAGCCTCCGTGGTGGTCCAGCACGTGGTAGTGGTGTTGGTCCTGGAGGGGTTTAGGGAAGTCCGTCCTTGGTCCGTGAGTCTCGGTGGGATTCTTTGATGTCTACGTTGTGGTTTTATTTTGGAGGTGGCTGCTGACCAAGGAATCCTTGAGGTTTTTTGTTCCTTTTGAAGGCCAGGATCGGTGTTAGAAGAGGGAGTAGTTGTTTTGACCGTAGTCTCTTCTGGATGTGGGTAGCCACCCGGTAGCTTGGTGAGTTGTATGGTGGAAGTGGGCCATTGGGTATGGTGGGGTGGAGCCTCTTTCTTGGGAGAGTTTCTTTAACATCGGTTCTTGTTGGTCTTTGGTTGGTGAGGCCAGGTTGTCCCGTGTTTTCAGAGTGGTAGTGGTGAGGGTCTGGTGTTCCAAACGGTTTCTTATATTTTGCTGTGGTATTGTACCACCTGTGGAGGTATTAACCCTGCGGTACTGGATTGGTGAGAGCTTCTCCTTTTGGCTGTTTTGATGGAGTGGGTGGGTTAATCCGGTCCGTGGAGTTTCTGGAGGGGGACATAGCACGGAGTCAGGGTCCAAGAATGGATAGCTTCTGTTGGGGTGTAGGAAGTTGATGGTGTTCTTTGAGTTTCCTGCAGAGTCTAAGTGCTCGTAAAGGTGGTCCGGTACTGGTGCCCTCTGGTCCTACGTGGGGGATCGTCCTCTGGGGTGTCCACGTCCTATCTCTCCATCCAATGGTGTGGTGAGCGGCGGTGGTATTCTGTTTGAAGAGGTGACCTGTTTGGCAGGTTTGAGGCATGTCCTTCTCGAGGGGCTAGGTGTCTAGAAGGTCCTGGATTCGCATCATGTGGGATTGGCTGTGGGTTTGGTTGCCTGCTGGGGATGTCATCCAGTGGTTCTGTCCAGCAATCCCATGAATGATGGTGTTGACTGGGAAGAGAGTATGGAGGTAGGTGGTAACGGAGTGTTAACCTGTTCCTGCTGATTATCATTCCATACCACCCAGGTCTGGGTATGGGATGGAGATGAAAATGCAGAGGCCACCTTAACACTCTGCCTCTGCTCCGTTCCCTCAATCACCCTGGTCAGGGTATGATGTGGGGGAAGGTTAGGAGGGTTTGTGTTGCCCAAAAGGAGCCCTTCCCTATGTCAACCTTGTGAGGGTATGACCGGGTCTCTGGGTCCTCTGGTATGGTGGGGGTTTGGCCGCTTTTTTAGAAGGGTTTCTTTGTTCTCGGTTCCGGTTGGTCTTGGGTTTGTGAGGCCGGGTTCTCCTGTGTGGTCGGGGTTGTAGTGGTGGGAGCCTGTTGTGCCATTCGTTGAAGCCTGAAAAAAAGACGTTATGTTAGGCGAAGTCGACGTTCCTACAATGAGACTAGGTTGCCAGTCGAAACTTTTTTCGGCTGGCCCCTCTGAGCGTCTCTTCTTAAAAGGTGTAGAGGGTCTAAGTGATTATCTATGCCCCGTCGAAATTTTTGGGCCCGGTTTGTAGGTGGAGTAGGGGGTCTGGGTTGCCATCAGAGTGCCCGGGGTCCTTGTTGTCTCGTAGATCATCCGTTGTGTGTCCCTGTGTAAAACTCAAAATAAGGGTAAGAGAAAAGTACAAATGAAAATAGGTAGCCAAAAGGAGATACCCCCGAAGTCCGTGTGGAATCTGCCTTCCTTACAGCATCACAACGGATCTAGGGGTAGCCCAGCCACGACGTGTTTCTGCCTTACTCGGCTTCATCAGGTGGCAGGGAGGAGAAAAGAAAGGTGCAAAAATAGGTGCACTTGGTCGTAGTACGGTAAAAAAGGCCGTATTTTGGACCAGGGAAAATGGGGTGTGGGTATATGTGTAGTTGAGGCTCGATGGTCTTGGAGGTCTATGAAGGTCTGTTGAAAAAAGGCCAAAAAGGGCGTTGATTCTCTGGGAGGTGGGTTCCGTGATGTAGGAGTACCTAGATTAGGGGAGGAATCGCAAGGATTTAAAAGCGGCTCGGAGTGGTCCAGATTCGTGGTGTAGCATGAAGCTATTTAGGGGCCTTTTGTTCAAAAGGAGTAGAAGGATATTCATGGGGAGTGTGGAGTACCAGCTGGCGGCTTGGTCCAGGTGAGGTGTATCCATGGTGTAGCATGGAGCTGGGGTCTGGTCTTTCAGTCGGAGTAGTCATCTTAGGTGCAGTTCTTTTGTAGAGGTCCAGCTTGTGTTTTCTTCAGGTGAAGTGTCTTCAAAAGGTGTTCAGGCAGAATGGTACTGAGGCTGAGGGATGCTCCTCTTTTATAGGAAATGAGGGGGGTGTGGTTTTGCCAGGTGTCGAATCCGATTGGTGCATGAGGTGTGCATGCGGTGTTCATGTGAGAGAAACGACCGTGGCTTTGTCCAATGAGATCGCTTGGCTTTTGGGGAGAGGCGTCTAGTAGTCTGTTATGTGATGGGAAGGCCTCCGTCGTTGATTCCTATGGGGAATTGTATAGGAGAAGTAGACACTTTGCTTTTGGGGTGCTGTTTGGGTTGTGGGTGTCCGAGAGGTACCAGGTGAATTTTAAGTAAGACTAGAAGTCCTAGGGGTCAAGAGGAGCCATACGTGGAGTTCCTGTGATTTGTAGAGGTATGATAGATCCTCCTGTAAAAAGTGTATGTTTGACCTTTGAGTCACCATTGACTTGTGTGTTAGCGTTGGGAGCGGTCTGCTCTGGTAGTGGGTTTGGGGTTGGAAATACCCGAAGGTGCGGTTCTGTGGTAGAGGGTAGAGTGGACATCTGTGGGTTCCTGTAGAATTTTTAGTTGGGGTTCTGGGTGACCCATAGGTCTGGTTATAGGTCTTTGAATGTGGTTGAGTTATTTTTTCCTCCGATTTTTGTGGAGTCACGTTTACTCATATGTAGTAAGGTGCGATGTGCAGGGAAGAGTAGTAGCCGTGGTTCTTTGGTATTTTTGTGGTGTTAGAGGGCTTGAACTTTGTTTCTTTATTGAGGGATAGTTGCAGGTAGGGTTACTAGGGGGGTGTTCCTTTTTCCTCGGATCGAGAATGGTGCTGTTTATATCTTTTTAGTTGGTGCTTATTTAGCGGAGTTTTAGCTTTGATCGCGTTCCTGTCCACTTGGGTTCCCGGATATGCGGTAGATTTGGCCGTTTTGCTGTGTTCAAGTCCACTTGGAGTATGGGATGTACGGGTCCGAAAACTTTTTATGCTGTTTCCAGTGATGTGTGTCCTCCGGAGTTGATGCAACCTGTCCTGTGGGGGATACTTCCCTGGGGGGGTCCAGTGTTGAATATGGGTGTTTACTTGTGTGAGAGAGGTTTTTGATCCAGATGGGTGGTTTTTAGGTGGTTCCTTTTTGGTTGTCCCATGTATGTACCTGTGATGTACAGTTGACAGGCATTCCTGGTTGAGGCTTGTAGTGTGGGTGGGTCTCCTATGGGTGGGGGTCTTACCTGGGTTTTTGGTTTGTTTGTGTATGGTGCAGAGGTGTGAGTGGGGTGGACCTATTTTATAATTTTGTTTATTTTTGCTCCTAAGTTGGAAATATGGTCGTCAGGGTTTCTGTGGGAGGGTAAGAGTCTGTTTCCACTGTGTCAGGGTGGTGATGTTTTGTTCTTTGGTGAAAAAGAAGGGTGGGGGTTGCCTCTTAAGTAAAAAAAGAGTAGAGGAGGTGATGTATATCTGAAGGTCAGGGGCTGGTTGTAGAACTCTTGGTCTTTTGATGAAATCTTGGTCTTTTGATGAAAAAAAACTTTGTTGAGAAGGCTTGGAGTAGGTGGGTCTTGATTTCTTCATCGTTCTAGTTGTTTCTCAGGAGTAAAAGTGTGTGTTGGTGGAGGTCTCAGGAGTGATGTCCTTCAGAGGTTTGGTAGAGCTATTTTAGGTTGTATTGAATCTAATGATTATTTTTAACCTGTTCACCATCAAACCATTTCACAGAGAGGTATACTGGGTGTAGAATCAACACCCCTAGAAAAGGCCTGATTTGAGATGATCCCGGGTAATTTAAAGGGATAAAAATTTCCTTGGCTTGCTGCGTCCAGATCCCCCGTCAGGCAATGCAGCGGTGACTGGCAAGTGTTTGTTTGTCTATTTTTGAGTCGGTTGATCCACTTCCATCTCTGACACGTGGAAGCCGAAGGGGGGGAAGGGAGGGGTGTGCACTCCACACATATGCGCGCGGTCCGGGTGGGTCCGGGCGCGGCCGGCCAAAGTAGTAGGCCCCATGGTTGCCCACTTGTAGATTAACCCGTTGGTTGGGTTAAAAGACTGTCTGACAGTAGGTTTTAGGTTTAGGTATAGTTTTAAGAGTGTTTAAGGTTAGGGTTAAGGTTAGGGTAAGGTATAGTTTTTCAAAAATGGTTAAGGTTAGGGTTAGGGTTAGGGTTAGTATTTCAGAATGGTTAAGGTTAGGTTTAGGTTAGGGTTAGGGGTTAGGGGTAGGGTTAGGGTTAGTATTTCAGAATGGTTAAGGTTAGGTTTAGGTAGGTCTGTCAACTCAACTTAGGGTTGGGGTTAGGGTTAGGTTTTAGGGTTAAGGGTTAGGGTTAGGGGGTTAGGGTTGGTTACGGTTAGGGTTAGGGTTTAGGGTTAGGTTTTGAATATAATTGTGTTTCGTTTCAACTAGTTAGTTTTACGGTGCACAGGCCTATCTCCTGTTTATCCCTCCCATTTCTGATGATCTAATATAATAGGTGTAGTACTTAAAAAGGCCCGTAGATGTCCTCCTAGGATCATAAATTAACTCTTTGAGGGCATGGCAGATTTACGCCCCCTTTGGAGAAATTGGGTACCCCTAGTAAACTGAAAAAAAAAATGTCAAAAATTGCTAATATATGCATATAATAATTATTATTGGATAGAAAACACTCTAAAGCTTCTAAAACCGTTGGAATTATGTCTGTAAGTATAGCAGAACTCACAGGGCATGCATTCTTCCAAACTAGTTTTTGTGGTCATGAAAGTTGGAGCAACTTTGACGTCATGGCCCCCACCCTTCCCGACCACTTATGGATCTGGGGACACTTTCCATCTCTTCCACTAGATGTCCTCTTTCTTTAGAGCGTTCAATCGTTCAAATCGCGCGAGAATTGGCCCTATAGGAGTGATTTGAGTAAGTGTCGCGATAAAAAAACCTGTGCGTTAGGGCGCGAATTGGTCACAGCCATTCCTTTGTTCCAGCACTCCTGGGAAGAGCAAACGATGCCCGGTTGAATTGAAATTTGTTTTGTGTGTTAAAAACATCATAAAGCTTGCTTCTGCACTTAGTTTGACCTGTTTAGTCGACATATAATATGTAATTTTGAAGTTTTGATGCGCAACGTTTCCGGACCAGAGGACGTTTTGGGTGCATTTCAGCTGATGTTATTAGCAGTAGCTAATACAAAGACGCAAGACTTGAAACCAAACGATGTATTGGGTAAGTATGAACCCTTCCAGAACATTCTGAACGAAGACCATCGAAGGTAAGGGAATATTTATGCTTAAATCTGTGTTTCTGTTGACTCCAACATTACGTGGAAATGTAGCTTGGAACTGAGCGCTGTCTCAGCATATGGAATAGTGTGCGATTTCTGTAACGTTAAAAATAAATCTAACACAGCGGTTGCATAAAGAAGCAGTGTATCTTTCTAAC
>NC_143037.1:81715000-81722500 GCF_057628025.1 Oncorhynchus mykiss
GTCAGTCTATAACCGCCAGTGGTTTGAGCAGACAGACACCCAGAAGGCGAGCCCTCTATACGGTTGTCATGCATCCGCCCCTGGAGTCACGTCCTGTGTTACGGTCGGTGTATGGAGGGTTTAGAAGCCGGCAAACCTTCTCTGGCTTACGTATGAAACGTCCGGCAGTAGTAGAAGTTAATTGGGTGCTTCCATCCACACCATCTCAGTTGTAGGTAATTCAGAGTTTTTGGGTAATAGTGACCAGTGGAATTACTCCCTTCCAGGATCGTAACGTTTCCAGAGGTATATCATCCCTAGACAGTGAACTGGTACGTAGTCCAGGTAAAAAAATGGTTCGGTTGTCCAGGCTAAGTGCGGCGGGGTAGGGGGTCCCCAGTAGGAATTTCCTCTGTGGGGTCCGATACCTCGCCAGACATTATCTGGGCACCCCAGGGGTTATTCGGCAGACGCGATCCTCCAGCCGCAGCGCATAACCCAAAAGCCCCTCTTTTGGGTATCCCAACCCGCTAGGACCAAACACGCGCTACTGAACCTACTGCCAATCCAGATCTAATCTGGGGTAGATAGTGGTCCAGCGCGTTACGTGAGTCTCCCGTGTGTAAGGGGGCTTGGGAGGGTTGAGCCGATAGGTCTGCCAACAGGCCCCAGAGGGGTCCCGAAGGAGTCCGGTCGCTACCATTTCCTCCGGTCTTCTTGCTTGGTGTATGGTCGGGCCTAGTTTGCTTAGGGTCTGCTCGCTGCGGGGGAGTCGACAAAGCCGTGCCCCCAGAGTAGTTGGAGAAAAAAGGTTCTCGTCCGTTGGGGGTGCTGGTGGGTATCTTCAGTGAGGTAGAGTTGGAAGGATGGTGAGATGGTGAGGGTTCTTGGTAAATAACATAAAGATATTTAGATTTCTATTTTATAGTTTCTTTGCATCAAAGGGTCCATGGTCATGGTAACCCTGAGTTCAAGAAAGCGGGGAAAAAAAAGATATACTTATATATAAATATATAGTTATATATATATATATATTTTTTTTTTTTTTTTTTTTTTTTTTTTTTTTTTAGATAAAAAGGAGAGTATTTCTTGAGAGTCCATGGGCATGGTAACTCTATGGTGCTATTTGAAGATCTGTTTTTTGTGGTCTTAATGACCCCCTATCTGTTGTATGGGATGTGGGGTGTGTAAGGTGCAGGTGCAGTGTCTGTCCAGTCGTTCCTCCGTTGTACTGAAGGCCTCAGTAATGGTCCAGTCGTGGTGGTGGTATAGGGCCTGGAGGTTCCCGGGAGTAGTAATTTGTCCCTCTGGTTTATAATGTGAGGTGGCTGCTGACCAGGGAGTCCTTGAGATTTTTGTTCCGTTTGGAGGCCAGGATGGGTGTGTGGAGAGGGAGTAGTTGTTTGTGCTGGAGTCTTTGCTGGCTGATAGTAGTCATTCGGAGGCTGGGTGAGTTGTAGGTTGTAATGATGGGTAGGATCCGGTGGTTTCCTTTGTTTGGTCCCGGGTGTGGGTGTCTCCTGGTGTAGTGTTTAGTAAGGTGGGGAGGTTGTGGTCCGTAGCTGCCCAATCGTTGATGATTTTTTTGATGCCCTTTGATTGGAGTGGAGGATTGTGCTGGTCCCCGAGTAGTGATTCGTTGGCCAGGCGTTTTCGTGGCTTGGTAATCTTCCGTTCCTGTGGCTTAGCATGCCGTTCCTCCCTGGTTTGGGTGTGGGATGGCACGGAAGGATCAGAAGCCACCTGGGCACTCGCTGCCTGTGCCTGGTCCCTTGTAGTCCTGTTTGGGCTAGGATTTCGGGGTGGTTCAGCAGGTTTTGTTTTAACCGGAAGGGACCCACCCTGGTCAGGGTATGGATAGGTCTCTGGGTACCCTGGTATGGTAGAGGTGAGTGGCTTGTTGTGGGAGGTGTCCTTGTAGTTCTCTGTTGGATAGGGGAAATATTTGTCTCTGGAGTGGTGGTGTTAGATGATTCCGGGAGAGGGGAAGTGGAATCTTCCTTCAGAGGGTATCGTCCCGATGTGGGGTATCCGTGGGTCCGTGGAGAAGGAGAGGGTCTGCTGGTGTGTGCCCTCTGTAGGGTGGTATCCCCCTCGTCCTCACTGTGAGGTTGGCAGTGGGTGAGTGGTAGTTGGAATGGGCTGTAGTCTCTCGTAGGCCAATTCCCGTAGAATTTGGGGAGTGAGTCCCTGATGTCCTGTAACAAGTAGTCCCGGAGTGGTTCGCTGAGGAGTTTCTGGGCCCATGTAACCCCTAAATACCAGGCTTCCTGCCAGTCAGGGCAGGATGGAGTGTTGTAGAGTATGGTGTATTTGTGGGATAGTTCCTCCCTGTAGTGCTGTTCTAGGATCTGGTGGCTGGTTTGGATCCAAAGTGAAGATGCTGTAGCGAGAGCCGCTAGGGTGGTGTCAGATGCTCCTTATGGTGTGAAGGTAGCCGTAAGCGTTCTGGTCTGGTGGAGGTAGCCCGGAGGTAGCTGGTTGTCCGAGAGGTAAAAGCTGATCATCTCCATGTGGTGTCTGGCTCTAATCAGCTTGGAGAGTGACCGTGCTGTAGAGTAGGCGTTGGGGGGGATAGGTGGGGCCCCAGTGGTGTGGTGTTCCTCCGCTTTGTTGTTGGTTGGTGAGACCAGGTTAACCTGGTGGTTAGGGGACACGTGGTGTCCCTAGGGGTTTTCTCATCTGCTGGGCTACCTGTCCCCTTAGGAGTAGTGCTGCGTGTAGGAGGTCCGGTCCTGTGGAGCCATGTGGTTGAAGGTGTGGGTTGGGGTGGGGTAGATGAGCCCCTTTTGGTCTGCTGGTTTGGTCCGGGACGTAGAGTGCCAGCTTGTTAGTCTTGGGGGTGCTGTGGGGTGGTGGTGTTCCGTAGGAGGGGGGAGTAGGAGTTCCAGAAGGGGGGGTGGGGTTCTGGGTGGAAGGTCTGAGGTGGATCTTCTGGAGGTTCTGGAGTGGGGTGGTATGAGGTAGGATGTAGAGTGGGGTGGTCTGGTGGGGATGGCATCAGGAGATGTGTCTTTGTGCCCCTGATGTAATGGTGTAGGGGTGTAGTCCTCCGGTGGTTTTGGTCCTATGGAGACCGTGGAGGGGTGCTGTCTGGTGGGAGAGAAGGTCCATTGGTGTGGGATGTTTCCCCCGCTGTGTAGAAGCTTTGGAGAAATGTTCATTATGTGGCGTTTCCATAATGAGCCCAGGCTGCCGGTCGGAGCTGTTTTCGTCCGGTCCCTTGGTGCGTATCTTGCGGATTTGTTCCGAGAGTCCGTATAGATCATTAAGACCCGTCGCGATTGTGGGGCTAGTCTAGATGTAGAGTGGGGGGTCTGAATAGTCCTCGCAGTCCCCAGAGTCTGCGTTGTCCCGTAGATCAGCCATGTGTGGTGTGTACCTATGTGAAAACTAAAAGTAAGGAAAGAGAAAAGTACAAAGAAAATTGAGTAGCCAAAAAGAGTTACCCCCGAAGTCTGTGTGGGACCTGTCCTCTTTACAGCTACACAACAGATCTAGGGGAAACCCAGCCACGACGCGTTTCTGCCTTGCTCGGCTTCATCAGGTGGCAGAGAGGAAAAAAAGTGCAAAAAGGAGCACTGGGTCGTAATGCGGTAAAAAAAGCCGTATTATGGACCGGAAAAAATAGGGTGTGTGTGGGTGTATGTGAGTGGTAGAGTCTCGGTGGTCTGGAAGGTCTATGAAGGTCTGTGGGAGTATCAGCTGGTGTTTGGGTCCTGATGAGGTATCTTTTTTTGGGGGGGGAGGGCGAGTCGTAGGAGTCCGGTCGTTCAGGTGAGATGCTTGTGGGGAGTGTAGAATATCAGCTGGTGTCTGGGTCCCAGTGAGGTGTCCCTTTAGGGGTTGGTATATAGTTGGGGTCCGGTAGATCCTTGAGGGGAGAGGTGGTCTGGGTAGAGTGCAGGCTTGGGTCTTTATCCAGTAGATCTGTGGGGGAGAGGTTCGTCTTGGTAGAGTCCGGGCTGGGGTCTGTATCCAGTAGGTCAGTGGAGGAGAGGAGGAGAGGAGGTCTTCTGCAGGTTTCCAGCTTGAGTCTTGTATCCAGTAGAAGGCTCTTTGGGGATCCGTGGACCCTAATGATGCTGAGACTGAGGGGTGCTCCTCTTTTTATGTGAAAAACTGGGGGTGTGGTTTAGGCCAGGGTCCAATCATGAGATGGCACAAGGTGTGCATGCGGTGTGCACGTGAAGGCCTGTTGGAGTTTGGTCCAATGAGATCTTCCCTTTGTTTGAGTGAGGCGTCTGTTCGTCTGTAAGGTGTAGGGGAGCCTTTGTCATAGAAACCAATGCGAAGGATGGAACTTTGCTTTTGGGGTGCTGTATAGGACGTGGGGGTCCCAGAGGTGTGAGGTTGATTTTAGGTAAGACTAGGAGTCTTAAGGGTCAGGATGAGCAAAACGTGGAGTTTCTGTGATGAGTAGAAGTATATTAGATCCTCCTCTGAGAAAGTAGTGTTTGACCTCTGTGTCTCCATTGACTTGTGTGTTAGCTTCGGGAGCGGTCTGCTCTTGTTGAGGGTTTGGGCCTAGAAGGAACCCAAGAAGAGGTTCTGTAGTTTCAGGAGGAGTTGAGGGTAGGGTGGACATCTGTGGGATTCGGATGAGACTATAGTGGAGTTTCTAGGTGACTCATAGGTCTGTCTGTAGGCTTTCAAAAGTGGTGGACATCTTTTTCCGTCTTTTTGGAGTTTGCGTTAGAGTGCGGAAGGAGCGATGTAGAGTTGAAGTAAAGTTCGTGAACTCTGGTCATTTCCAGGTGTGTGGGGAACTTATAACCTTGTTTCTTTGTTGAGGGGTAGTGGTAGGTAGTATTTCTGGGGGGTAGTTTCAGTTTGGCCAGCTGGGAAGTGTTGCTAAACTTGTCCTCTTTAGTTGGTGCTTTTTAGCGGAGTATAGCTTCCATCGCGTTTTCGTCCATTTGGGATCCTGGGTATATAGTAGATTTGGCCGTGTTGTCCAGTTAACGTCCACTTGGGGAATGGGAGGTACGGGTCCAGAAAAACTTTTTTGGCTTTTTCCAGTGATGTTTGTCCTCCGAAGATGATGGGACCACTCCAGTAGGGGAGAGACTTACCTGGGGGGAGGGGGGAATACTTACCTGGGGGAGGGTCTGGTGTAGGATGTTGGTATTATCCTGGGGTTTTGGTATGTGGGTGTATGGTGCAGGGGTGTGAGTGTGGTGGGCCTATATTGTAATTTGTATCATTTTGCTCCTAAGTTGGAAATACGGTCGTCAGGATGGGTAAAAAATCCTCTTTAGTAGAAAAAAGGTAAAATCTTTGAGTAGGAGTCTTCTTTTGTTGAAGGGGGGGGGGGGATTCTTCTTGTTGAAAAAGAAGGGGGGGGGGGGGTCTTTGAGAAAAATCCTCTTTGGTAAAAAAAGGTAGAATCTTTGAGTAGGGGTCTTCTTTTGTTGAAGGGGGGGGGGGGGGGGAATTCTTCTTGTTGAAAAAAAAGGGGGGGGGGGGGGTCTTTGAGAGAAATCCTCTTTAGTAGAAAAAGGTAGAATCTTTGAGTAGGAGTCTTCTTTTGTTGAAGGGGGGGGGGTGGGGGGGGGAATTCTTCTTGTTGAGAAAAAAAGGGGGCGGGGGGTGTAGTGTTCATCAATAAAAAATGCTTTTGGGTTGTAAAAAATGGTGGTGTGCATCCAGGGGTCAGGAGAAGAGTAGGGTTATTTTAGTTGGTATATAATCTAATGATAATTTTGAACCTGTTCACCATCAAACCAATCCAGAGGGTACAAGGGTGGAGGAAAAAAAACCCTTGTAAAAGGCCGGATTAGGGAGGATCCCAGTCAGTGTAAGGGATAAAATTTCCTTGGCTTGCTGCGTCCATACCCTACATCCGGCAACGCAGCGGTGACTCGCCAAGTGTTTGGTTTCTAGTTTTGAGTCGGTTGATCCACTTCCATCTCTGACACGTGGAAACCGGAGGGGGGAAGGGAGGGGTTGCACTCCACATCATATACGCGCGGGTCGGAGGGTACGGGCGCGGCCGGCCAAAGTCGTAGGCCCCATGGTAGCCCACTTGTAGATTAACCCGTTGGTTGGGTTAAAGGACTGTCTGTCTGTAGGGTTAGGGTTAGGTAAGGTTTTAGAATGGTTAAGGTTAGGGTTTGGGGTTAGGGTTAGGGTAAGATATGGTTTTTTTGAAAGAAGGGTTAAGGTTAGGGTTAAGTTTAGGTATGGGTTTTGGGATGGTTAAGGTTAGGGTTAGGGTTAGGGTAAGGTATAGAAGAGGTTAAGTTTAGGTAGGTCTGTCAACTCAACTTAGGATCAGGCAAAGCCCTTGAGTTGCGTACCTTATGCAGGTCCGGTTCTCGGTTGGTTGCCATGTGTCCATGTCGAGTAGTATGGTCATGATGTCCGGGTCCGCTGTGTCGACGGAAGTGGAAAGCATAGTGCAACCTAGGAGTTTTACTCTCTTTCGGATCCTTCTTTTTTAGCTCCATGTTGTCTATGTATTCACTTCAGTGTTCGTCAGTCTTTGGTCCTGGATGTTTTCAATCATGTGTATGATTGGGAGTTATTCCCTTCCAGGATCCTAATTCCCAATCAACCCATGTCTAGTCGAATCCAGCTGGTCTGTATGGGTATACTCGGCGTAGGATCAGGCAAAACCATCGAGTTGCGTACCTTGTGCAGGTCCGGACCTCAGTCGGTTGCCATGTGTCCCTGTCAAGTGGTCAGTCTATAACCGCCAGTGGTTTGAGCAGACAGACACCCAGAAGGCGAGCCCTCTATACGGTTGTCATGCATCCGCCCCTGGAGTCACGTCCTGTGTTACGGTCGGTGTATGGAGGGTTTAGAAGCCGGCAAACCTTCTCTGGCTTACGTATGAAACGTCCGGCAGTAGTAGAAGTTAATTGGGTGCTTCCATCCACACCATCTCAGTTGTAGGTAATTCAGAGTTTTTGGGTAATAGTGACCAGTGGAATTACTCCCTTCCAGGATCGTAACGTTTCCAGAGGTATATCATCCCTAGACAGTGAACTGGTACGTAGTCCAGGTAAAAAAATGGTTCGGTTGTCCAGGCTAAGTGCGGCGGGGTAGGGGGTCCCCAGTAGGAATTTCCTCTGTGGGGTCCGATACCTCGCCAGACATTATCTGGGCACCCCAGGGGTTATTCGGCAGACGCGATCCTCCAGCCGCAGCGCATAACCCAAAAGCCCCTCTTTTGGGTATCCCAACCCGCTAGGACCAAACACGCGCTACTGAACCTACTGCCAATCCAGATCTAATCTGGGGTAGATAGTGGTCCAGCGCGTTACGTGAGTCTCCCGTGTGTAAGGGGGCTTGGGAGGGTTGAGCCGATAGGTCTGCCAACAGGCCCCAGAGGGGTCCCGAAGGAGTCCGGTCGCTACCATTTCCTCCGGTCTTCTTGCTTGGTGTATGGTCGGGCCTAGTTTGCTTAGGGTCTGCTCGCTGCGGGGGAGTCGACAAAGCCGTGCCCCCAGAGTAGTTGGAGAAAAAAGGTTCTCGTCCGTTGGGGGTGCTGGTGGGTATCTTCAGTGAGGTAGA
>NC_143037.1:81725000-81730000 GCF_057628025.1 Oncorhynchus mykiss
ATGTCAGGAGGAATACACTTGGCTTAAACGATTCCATCAAATCAGGCCTCATCTGAGTGGAATGACCTCAGAAATAGAACTCTTCTTTTTCACATCCTGCGGTCAACCTTACGGTAATCTGTGTGAGTATGTGGGGCAAATCTTTGCAGAGTTTGGTATTGGAAGTAAAGTGACCTTCGGTACAATTCGACGCAGTGTTGCCACATTGAACTTTAACCAAGGCTTGGATACAGACCGAGGAACTGTGGCTGACCATATGTGTCACTCTCTGGAAACGCAGGCACGCCACTACCGGTACCACAATTTGCCCAAAAATGCCAGCCGGGCCCGGGCACTGATTGAGGGACAAATCAATAAATGATTAACTGATTAATTAAAGCATATTTGTTTGAAATTCACCCTTGTATTTGTGTCATTTATGCATTAAAATGATTAAAAATGTGTTTCAAAATACATTTACCTGGACTCCCAATATGAAGCCCCAGTACTTTAAAAAATTCACTGGAGTGCGCCAAAGCTACAATATATATGGAGGATTCTAAAATCCATTTACCTTTGGCGCCCTCCGGTGAATTTTCCCCAGTAGTGGGGCTCCATAGTGGGATTTAATATTAGAATGACCGGTAAAAGTATTTAAAACAGTTTTATAATTTTTGGGTGACCAGGTGCACACGGGTCTTTTGGGTGACCAGGTGCACACGGGTCTTTTGGGTGACCAGGTGCACACGGGTCTTTTGGGTGACCAGGTGCACACGGGTCTTTTGGGTGACCAGGTGCACATGGGATTAATAGCAATCTGCATCCATCGCAATTTCTTAAAGTGCCCATAAAGCACCAAGGACGGCCCCGACCGAGACAGGGCCGTAGTGGGGCACTCCCCTAGCGGGCTATATCAATAGAATGACGGGTAAAAATATTTAAAACCGTTTTATAATTTTTAGGTGACCAGGTGCACACGGGTCTTTTGGGTGACCAGGTGCACACGGGTCTTTTGGGTGACCAGGTGCACATGGGATTAATAGCAATCTGCATCCATCGCAATTTCTTAAAGTGCCCATAAAGCACCAAGGACGGCCCCGACCGAGACAGGGCCGTAGTGGGGCACTCCCCTAGCGGGCTATATCAATAGAATGACGGGTAAAAATATTTAAAACCGTTTTATAATTTTTAGGTGACCAGGTGCACACGGGTCTTTTGGGTGACCAGGTGCACACGGGTCTTTTGGGTGACCAGGTGCACATGGGATTAATAGCAATCTGCATCCATCGCAATTTCTTAAAGTGCCCATAAAGCACCAAGGACGGCCCCGACCGAGACAGGGCCGTAGTGGGGCACTCCCCTAGCGGGCTATATCAATAGAATGACGGGTAAAAATATTTAAAACCGTTTTATAATTTTTAGGTGACCAGGTGCACACGGGTCTTTTGGGTGACCAGGTGCACACGGGTCTTTTGGGTGACCAGGTGCACATGGGATTAATAGCAATCTGCATCCATCGCAATTTCTTAAAGTGCCCATAAAGCACCAAGGACGGCCCCGACCGAGACAGGGCCGTAGTGGGGCACTCCCCTAGCGGGCTATATCAATAGAATGACGGGTAAAAATATTTAAAACCGTTTTATAATTTTTAGGTGACCAGGTGCACACGGGTCTTTTGGGTGACCAGGTGCACACGGGTCTTTTGGGTGACCAGGTGCACATGGGATTAATAGCAATCTGCATCCATCGCAATTTCTTAAAGTGCCCATAAAGCACCAAGGACGGCCCCGACCGAGACAGGGCCGTAGTGGGGCACTCCCCTAGCGGGCTATATCAATAGAATGACGGGTAAAAATATTTAAAACCGTTTTATAATTTTTAGGTGACCAGGTGCACACGGGTCTTTTGGGTGACCAGGTGCACACGGGTCTTTTGGGTGACCAGGTGCACATGGGATTAATAGCAATCTGCATCCATCGCAATTTCTTAAAGTGCCCATAAAGCACCAAGGACGGCCCCGACCGAGACAGGGCCGTAGTGGGGCACTCCCCTAGCGGGCTATATCAATAGAATGACGGGTAAAAATATTTAAAACCGTTTTATAATTTTTAGGTGACCAGGTGCACACGGGTCTTTTGGGTGACCAGGTGCACACGGGTCTTTTGGGTGACCAGGTGCACATGGGATTAATAGCAATCTGCATCCATCGCAATTTCTTAAAGTGCCCATAAAGCACCAAGGACGGCCCCGACCGAGACAGGGCCGTAGTGGGGCACTCCCCTAGCGGGCTATATCAATAGAATGACGGGTAAAAATATTTAAAACCGTTTTATAATTTTTAGGTGACCAGGTGCACACGGGTCTTTTGGGTGACCAGGTGCACACGGGTCTTTTGGGTGACCAGGTGCACATGGGATTAATAGCAATCTGCATCCATCGCAATTTCTTAAAGTGCCCATAAAGCACCAAGGACGGCCCCGACCGAGACAGGGCCGTAGTGGGGCACTCCCCTAGCGGGCTATATCAATAGAATGACGGGTAAAAATATTTAAAACCGTTTTATAATTTTTAGGTGACCAGGTGCACACGGGTCTTTTGGGTGACCAGGTGCACACGGGTCTTTTGGGTGACCAGGTGCACATGGGATTAATAGCAATCTGCATCCATCGCAATTTCTTAAAGTGCCCATAAAGCACCAAGGACGGCCCCGACCGAGACAGGGCCGTAGTGGGGCACTCCCCTAGCGGGCTATATCAATAGAATGACGGGTAAAAATATTTAAAACCGTTTTATAATTTTTAGGTGACCAGGTGCACACGGGTCTTTTGGGTGACCAGGTGCACACGGGTCTTTTGGGTGACCAGGTGCACATGGGATTAATAGCAATCTGCATCCATCGCAATTTCTTAAAGTGCCCATAAAGCACCAAGGACGGCCCCGACCGAGACAGGGCCGTAGTGGGGCACTCCCCTAGCGGGCTATATCAATAGAATGACGGGTAAAAATATTTAAAACCGTTTTATAATTTTTAGGTGACCAGGTGCACACGGGTCTTTTGGGTGACCAGGTGCACACGGGTCTTTTGGGTGACCAGGTGCACACGGGTCTTTTGGGTGACCAGGTGCACACGGGTCTTTTGGGTGACCAGGTGCACACGGGTCTTTTGGGTGACCAGGTGCACACGGGTCTTTTGGGTGACCAGGTGCACACGGGTCTTTTGGGTGACCAGGTGCACACGGGTCTTTTGGGTGACCAGGTGCACACGGGTCTTTTGGGTGACCAGGTGCACGCCGGCCTTTGGGTGACCAGGTGCACACGGTCCTTTTGGGTGACCAGGTGCACGCCGGCCTTTGGGTGACCAGGTGCACGCCGGCCTTTGGGTGACCAGGTGCACACGGGTCTTTTGGGTGACCAGGTGCACACGGGTCTTTTGGGTGACCAGGTGCACGCCGGCCTTTGGGTGACCAGGTGCACACGGTCCTTTTGGGTGACCAGGTGCACGCCGGCCTTTGGGTGACCAGGTGCACGCCGGCCTTTGGGTGACCAGGTGCACACGGTCCTTTTGGGTGACCAGGTGCACGCCGGCCTTTGGGTGACCAGGTGCACGCCGGCCTTTGGGTGACCAGGTGCACATGGTCCTTTGGGTGACCAGGTGCACATGGTCCTTTGGGTGACCAGGTGCACATGGTCCTTTTGGGTGACCAGGTGCACATGGTCCTTTGGGTGACCAGGTGCACGCCGGCCTTTGGGTGACCAGGTGCACATGGTCCTTTGGGTGACCAGGTGCACGCCGGCCTTTGGGTGACCAGGTGCACACGGGTCTTTTGGGTGACCAGGTGCACGCCGGCCTTTGGGTGACCAGGTGCACATGGTCCTTTTGGGTGACCAGGTGCACGCCGGCCTTTGGGTGACCAGGTGCACGCCGGTCCTTTTGGGTGACCAGGTGCACAAGTTCCATTTGGGTGACCAGGTGCACGCGGTTCATAACAGCGCGGTTATCTGCTTTAATGTCCGAGGAGGGGTGCTTAAGTGTGGGTGCCCTGGTTCACCTGGTATGCGAGGTTGTGGAGGTGGGGGGGGTCCCCTGCTGGTATCATCCCCGAAATAGAGGGGTGATACCCGGGTGGTGAGTAAGGGCCTACAAGCCTGGAGGTCAATAGCTCCAGGGGGTAAGCTCTACTGTCATGTCCGTAAATAGAGTGGTGTTACCCGGGTTTTGAACCATATTTAAATTTTTGGGTTACCAGATGCACGTTTTCAATCACCAGTTGCACGGAGGATTAATAGCAATCTGCATCCATCGCAATTTCTTAAAGTGTCCATAAAGCACCAAGGACGGCCCCGACCGAGACAGGGCCGTAGTGGGGCACTCCCCTAGCGGGCTATATCAATAGAATGACCGGTAAAATGATTTAAAACAGTTTTATAATTTTTGGGTTACCAGATGCACGTTTTCAATCACCAGTTGCACGGAGGATTAATAGCAATCTGCATCCATCGCAATTTCTTAAAGTGTCCATAAAGCACCAAGGACGGCCCCGACCGAGACAGGGCCGTAGTGGGGCACTCCCCTAGCGGGCTATATCAATAGAATGACCGGTAAAATGATTTAAAACAGTTTTATAATTTTTGGGTTACCAGATGCACGTTTTCAATCACCAGTTGCACGGAGGATTAATAGCAATCTGCATCCATCGCAATTTCTTAAAGTGTCCATAAAGCACCAAGGACGGCCCCGACCGAGACAGGGCCGTAGTGGGGCACTCCCCTAGCGGGCTATATCAATAGAATGACCGGTAAAATGATTTAAAACAGTTTTATAATTTTTGGGTTACCAGATGCACGTTTTCAATCACCAGTTGCACGGAGGATTAATAGCAATCTGCATCCATCGCAATTTCTTAAAGTGTCCATAAAGCACCCAAGGACGGCCCCGACCGAGACAGGGCCGTAGTGGGGCACTCCCCTAGCGGGCTATATCAATAGAATGACCGGTAAAATGATTTAAAACAGTTTTATAA
>NC_143037.1:81735000-81742500 GCF_057628025.1 Oncorhynchus mykiss
AGGCCAGGCCAGTGGCTTTGTGGCCTATGTGCCTATGGGCCTTTTCTGGGTTAGCAGGCCCCTGTGGGGGAAAAAAAAAAAATGATTACCCAGGCCTGGCATGAACACTTGACCCGGTGATTGTGAGTCAAGCGCCCTAACCATTAAGCCATACAGCCTTTCGTGAGTAAAGAGACAGCGAGGTGAGGTCAAATTCTCCTTCCCCGTCCAATTAGTCCCATATTGGGCCACAGCTGGGGCTCATTGAGCCCTTGTTAGGGTTAGTTTGTTTGGTGGATCAAACAAAGAGACACGGAGGAAGGCCGGAGAGAGAAGCCATGAGCAGCAGACCAAGACGCGACTGTGGACTTTGTTGTAAACAGAATATTGTGCGGCTAGACCGACATTTAAAGGCTGTACATGGACTTAAGTTTGGTACTATGGAGTGGACGAACGCTATGCAATTTAGCCGGTTTTCGAGTGAGAGACAGCAGCCCGAATCGGGGCAGTATATGCAGCCTGACAACGGTGTTGAACCGCGGCCGGAGGACCCTGTGATTTTGGAGTGTTTTGAAAGTGAGTTGTCCGTGGAGCAGCAGCCTGTGGACGAGGGTGATCAGACGGCAGGTGCGTCGGCGGCGGCGGTGCAGCCAGTCAGTCAGGTCGGTAGTGAACTGTGCTCGGATCCGAGGGAGCAAGGCTGTGACGTGGCGACTTCCACGGAGAGCGAGAGTGATGAGGACGGCGGCGGCGTACCGTCCCGAATGGAGGTTTGGAGTAATGTAATTTTGACTGAATATGAACAATATATTACGGGTAGACAACCTTCAGTTAAACGAATTGACAATAGTCGCACCAGTATATCCCGAGTACGGGAATTCCTCCGCATTATGTCAGAGGGCAAGGCCGATGAAGGACTGTGTTTTCTGGATAACTACAGACGTGTGTATGAGTGGTATGGTCAATGTGATGACCGTGGTTTGGCACCATCCACGTTAAAAATGTACCGGGCCGATATTCGAGGTTTCCTGAATTATCTCATTCAGTTCCGGCCAAATGGTATGCAAGCTAAGGTCGTTGGAATTCGAAAGATGTTACTCTGCTTGGCGAAGATGGACAGGGACTCACGGCAGAGCCAGGCAACTCATAGGGCAAAATTCCGCCAACGCTGCAGGGACGAGGTGCTCAGCGCTGCGGATTTAAAACGCTTTGTTGAGCTAAGCAATCAAGCCATTCCTTCAGTTCTCAGTAGGCTGGAGGTCCGTGCCACCTGCTCTGACAGGCGTAGGTTTGCAGCTCTCATGTCCAGCCGGTTGGCCATATTTAATGGCACTCGACGATCCCCAGTCACCATGTTTAGTGAGAGTGATTTCAATGAAGTAACCCCGGAAGGTGGGGGTTATCAGATGTGTGTAGCTAGCCACAAAACAAACTATAGCTTTGGGGAGTGCAGAATTGTTCTATGTCAGGAGGAATACACTTGGCTTAAACGATTCCATCAAATCAGGCCTCATCTGAGTGGAATGACCTCAGAAATAGAACTCTTCTTTTTCACATCCTGCGGTCAACCTTACGGTAATCTGTGTGAGTATGTGGGGCAAATCTTTGCAGAGTTTGGTATTGGAAGTAAAGTGACCTTCGGTACAATTCGACGCAGTGTTGCCACATTGAACTTTAACCAAGGCTTGGATACAGACCGAGGAACTGTGGCTGACCATATGTGTCACTCTCTGGAAACGCAGGCACGCCACTACCGGTACCACAATTTGCCCAAAAATGCCAGCCGGGCCCGGGCACTGATTGAGGGACAAATCAATAAATGATTAACTGATTAATTAAAGCATATTTGTTTGAAATTCACCCTTGTATTTGTGTCATTTATGCATTAAAATGATTAAAAATGTGTTTCAAAATACATTTACCTGGACTCCCAATATGAAGCCCCAGTACTTTAAAAAATTCACTGGAGTGCGCCAAAGCTACAATATATATGGAGGATTCTAAAATCCATTTACCTTTGGCGCCCTCCGGTGAATTTTCCCCAGTAGTGGGGCTCCATAGTGGGATTTAATATTAGAATGACCGGTAAAAGTATTTAAAACAGTTTTATAATTTTTGGGTGACCAGGTGCACACGGGTCTTTTGGGTGACCAGGTGCACACGGGTCTTTTGGGTGACCAGGTGCACACGGGTCTTTTGGGTGACCAGGTGCACACGGGTCTTTTGGGTGACCAGGTGCACATGGGATTAATAGCAATCTGCATCCATCGCAATTTCTTAAAGTGCCCATAAAGCACCAAGGACGGCCCCGACCGAGACAGGGCCGTAGTGGGGCACTCCCCTAGCGGGCTATATCAATAGAATGACGGGTAAAAATATTTAAAACCGTTTTATAATTTTTAGGTGACCAGGTGCACACGGGTCTTTTGGGTGACCAGGTGCACACGGGTCTTTTGGGTGACCAGGTGCACATGGGATTAATAGCAATCTGCATCCATCGCAATTTCTTAAAGTGCCCATAAAGCACCAAGGACGGCCCCGACCGAGACAGGGCCGTAGTGGGGCACTCCCCTAGCGGGCTATATCAATAGAATGACGGGTAAAAATATTTAAAACCGTTTTATAATTTTTAGGTGACCAGGTGCACACGGGTCTTTTGGGTGACCAGGTGCACACGGGTCTTTTGGGTGACCAGGTGCACATGGGATTAATAGCAATCTGCATCCATCGCAATTTCTTAAAGTGCCCATAAAGCACCAAGGACGGCCCCGACCGAGACAGGGCCGTAGTGGGGCACTCCCCTAGCGGGCTATATCAATAGAATGACGGGTAAAAATATTTAAAACCGTTTTATAATTTTTAGGTGACCAGGTGCACACGGGTCTTTTGGGTGACCAGGTGCACACGGGTCTTTTGGGTGACCAGGTGCACATGGGATTAATAGCAATCTGCATCCATCGCAATTTCTTAAAGTGCCCATAAAGCACCAAGGACGGCCCCGACCGAGACAGGGCCGTAGTGGGGCACTCCCCTAGCGGGCTATATCAATAGAATGACGGGTAAAAATATTTAAAACCGTTTTATAATTTTTAGGTGACCAGGTGCACACGGGTCTTTTGGGTGACCAGGTGCACACGGGTCTTTTGGGTGACCAGGTGCACATGGGATTAATAGCAATCTGCATCCATCGCAATTTCTTAAAGTGCCCATAAAGCACCAAGGACGGCCCCGACCGAGACAGGGCCGTAGTGGGGCACTCCCCTAGCGGGCTATATCAATAGAATGACGGGTAAAAATATTTAAAACCGTTTTATAATTTTTAGGTGACCAGGTGCACACGGGTCTTTTGGGTGACCAGGTGCACACGGGTCTTTTGGGTGACCAGGTGCACATGGGATTAATAGCAATCTGCATCCATCGCAATTTCTTAAAGTGCCCATAAAGCACCAAGGACGGCCCCGACCGAGACAGGGCCGTAGTGGGGCACTCCCCTAGCGGGCTATATCAATAGAATGACGGGTAAAAATATTTAAAACCGTTTTATAATTTTTAGGTGACCAGGTGCACACGGGTCTTTTGGGTGACCAGGTGCACACGGGTCTTTTGGGTGACCAGGTGCACATGGGATTAATAGCAATCTGCATCCATCGCAATTTCTTAAAGTGCCCATAAAGCACCAAGGACGGCCCCGACCGAGACAGGGCCGTAGTGGGGCACTCCCCTAGCGGGCTATATCAATAGAATGACGGGTAAAAATATTTAAAACCGTTTTATAATTTTTAGGTGACCAGGTGCACACGGGTCTTTTGGGTGACCAGGTGCACACGGGTCTTTTGGGTGACCAGGTGCACATGGGATTAATAGCAATCTGCATCCATCGCAATTTCTTAAAGTGCCCATAAAGCACCAAGGACGGCCCCGACCGAGACAGGGCCGTAGTGGGGCACTCCCCTAGCGGGCTATATCAATAGAATGACGGGTAAAAATATTTAAAACCGTTTTATAATTTTTAGGTGACCAGGTGCACACGGGTCTTTTGGGTGACCAGGTGCACACGGGTCTTTTGGGTGACCAGGTGCACATGGGATTAATAGCAATCTGCATCCATCGCAATTTCTTAAAGTGCCCATAAAGCACCAAGGACGGCCCCGACCGAGACAGGGCCGTAGTGGGGCACTCCCCTAGCGGGCTATATCAATAGAATGACGGGTAAAAATATTTAAAACCGTTTTATAATTTTTAGGTGACCAGGTGCACACGGGTCTTTTGGGTGACCAGGTGCACACGGGTCTTTTGGGTGACCAGGTGCACATGGGATTAATAGCAATCTGCATCCATCGCAATTTCTTAAAGTGCCCATAAAGCACCAAGGACGGCCCCGACCGAGACAGGGCCGTAGTGGGGCACTCCCCTAGCGGGCTATATCAATAGAATGACGGGTAAAAATATTTAAAACCGTTTTATAATTTTTAGGTGACCAGGTGCACACGGGTCTTTTGGGTGACCAGGTGCACACGGGTCTTTTGGGTGACCAGGTGCACACGGGTCTTTTGGGTGACCAGGTGCACACGGGTCTTTTGGGTGACCAGGTGCACACGGGTCTTTTGGGTGACCAGGTGCACACGGGTCTTTTGGGTGACCAGGTGCACACGGGTCTTTTGGGTGACCAGGTGCACACGGGTCTTTTGGGTGACCAGGTGCACACGGGTCTTTTGGGTGACCAGGTGCACGCCGGCCTTTGGGTGACCAGGTGCACACGGTCCTTTTGGGTGACCAGGTGCACGCCGGCCTTTGGGTGACCAGGTGCACGCCGGCCTTTGGGTGACCAGGTGCACACGGGTCTTTTGGGTGACCAGGTGCACACGGGTCTTTTGGGTGACCAGGTGCACGCCGGCCTTTGGGTGACCAGGTGCACACGGTCCTTTTGGGTGACCAGGTGCACGCCGGCCTTTGGGTGACCAGGTGCACGCCGGCCTTTGGGTGACCAGGTGCACACGGTCCTTTTGGGTGACCAGGTGCACGCCGGCCTTTGGGTGACCAGGTGCACGCCGGCCTTTGGGTGACCAGGTGCACATGGTCCTTTGGGTGACCAGGTGCACATGGTCCTTTGGGTGACCAGGTGCACATGGTCCTTTTGGGTGACCAGGTGCACATGGTCCTTTGGGTGACCAGGTGCACGCCGGCCTTTGGGTGACCAGGTGCACATGGTCCTTTGGGTGACCAGGTGCACGCCGGCCTTTGGGTGACCAGGTGCACACGGGTCTTTTGGGTGACCAGGTGCACGCCGGCCTTTGGGTGACCAGGTGCACATGGTCCTTTTGGGTGACCAGGTGCACGCCGGCCTTTGGGTGACCAGGTGCACGCCGGTCCTTTTGGGTGACCAGGTGCACAAGTTCCATTTGGGTGACCAGGTGCACGCGGTTCATAACAGCGCGGTTATCTGCTTTAATGTCCGAGGAGGGGTGCTTAAGTGTGGGTGCCCTGGTTCACCTGGTATGCGAGGTTGTGGAGGTGGGGGGGGTCCCCTGCTGGTATCATCCCCGAAATAGAGGGGTGATACCCGGGTGGTGAGTAAGGGCCTACAAGCCTGGAGGTCAATAGCTCCAGGGGGTAAGCTCTACTGTCATGTCCGTAAATAGAGTGGTGTTACCCGGGTTTTGAACCATATTTAAATTTTTGGGTTACCAGATGCACGTTTTCAATCACCAGTTGCACGGAGGATTAATAGCAATCTGCATCCATCGCAATTTCTTAAAGTGTCCATAAAGCACCAAGGACGGCCCCGACCGAGACAGGGCCGTAGTGGGGCACTCCCCTAGCGGGCTATATCAATAGAATGACCGGTAAAATGATTTAAAACAGTTTTATAATTTTTGGGTTACCAGATGCACGTTTTCAATCACCAGTTGCACGGAGGATTAATAGCAATCTGCATCCATCGCAATTTCTTAAAGTGTCCATAAAGCACCAAGGACGGCCCCGACCGAGACAGGGCCGTAGTGGGGCACTCCCCTAGCGGGCTATATCAATAGAATGACCGGTAAAATGATTTAAAACAGTTTTATAATTTTTGGGTTACCAGATGCACGTTTTCAATCACCAGTTGCACGGAGGATTAATAGCAATCTGCATCCATCGCAATTTCTTAAAGTGTCCATAAAGCACCAAGGACGGCCCCGACCGAGACAGGGCCGTAGTGGGGCACTCCCCTAGCGGGCTATATCAATAGAATGACCGGTAAAATGATTTAAAACAGTTTTATAATTTTTGGGTTACCAGATGCACGTTTTCAATCACCAGTTGCACGGAGGATTAATAGCAATCTGCATCCATCGCAATTTCTTAAAGTGTCCATAAAGCACCCAAGGACGGCCCCGACCGAGACAGGGCCGTAGTGGGGCACTCCCCTAGCGGGCTATATCAATAGAATGACCGGTAAAATGATTTAAAACAGTTTTATAATTTTTGGGTTACCAGATGCACGTTTTCAATCACCAGTTGCACGGAGGATTAATAGCAATCTGCATCCATCGCAATTTCTTAAAGTGTCCATAAAGCACCCAAGGACGGCCCCGACCGAGACAGGGCCGTAGTGGGGCACTCCCCTAGCGGGCTATATCAATAGAATGACCGGTAAAATGATTTAAAACAGTTTTATAATTTTTGGGTTACCAGATGCACGTTTTCAATCACCAGTTGCACGGAGGATTAATAGCAATCTGCATCCATCGCAATTTCTTAAAGTGTCCATAAAGCACCCAAGGACGGCCCCGACCGAGACAGGGCCGTAGTGGGGCACTCCCCTAGCGGGCTATATCAATAGAATGACCGGTAAAATGATTTAAAACAGTTTTATAATTTTTGGGTTACCAGATGCACGTTTTCAATCACCAGTTGCACGGAGGATTAATAGCAATCTGCATCCATCGTGATTTCTTAAAGTGTGTAAAAAGCACCCAAGGACGGCCCTGACAGAGAGAGGGCCGTAGTGGGGCACTCCCCTAGCGGGCTATATCAATAGAATGACGGGTAAAAGTATTTAAAACCGTTTTATAATTTTTGGGTTACCAGATGCACGTTTTCAATCACCAGGTGCACGGAGGAAAATGAGCATTTGCATCCATAGTCATGTTTTAAACCGTCCATAAAGCACTCTTGGCCGGCCCCGGCAGAGAGAGAAAAAGAGGGGAAAAGTGTTGAAAAAAAAAAAAAAATCCTACCTTCCATAAATAATTGGGACCGGCCCCCATTGCTAAAGGTCCGTAGTAGGGTGCGCCATAACCGGACATGAATATATGGAACACCGCTAACCGCATAGAGAACCGTGTTTTGGGTGACCAGGTGCACGTTTTCAATCACCAGTTGCACGGAGAGAGAAAAAAGTAATCATACCTTCCATAAATAATTGGGACCGGCCCCCATTGAAAAGGTCCGTAGTAGGGTGCGCCATAACCGGACATGAATATATGGAACACCGCTAACCGCATAGAGAACCGTGTTTTGGGTGACCAGGTGCACGTT
>NC_143037.1:81747500-81752500 GCF_057628025.1 Oncorhynchus mykiss
GGAATTCGAAAGATGTTACTCTGCTTGGCGAAGATGGACAGGGACTCACGGCAGAGCCAGGCAACTCATAGGGCAAAATTCCGCCAACGCTGCAGGGACGAGGTGCTCAGCGCTGCGGATTTAAAACGCTTTGTTGAGCTAAGCAATCAAGCCATTCCTTCAGTTCTCAGTAGGCTGGAGGTCCGTGCCACCTGCTCTGACAGGCGTAGGTTTGCAGCTCTCATGTCCAGCCGGTTGGCCATATTTAATGGCACTCGACGATCCCCAGTCACCATGTTTAGTGAGAGTGATTTCAATGAAGTAACCCCGGAAGGTGGGGGTTATCAGATGTGTGTAGCTAGCCACAAAACAAACTATAGCTTTGGGGAGTGCAGAATTGTTCTATGTCAGGAGGAATACACTTGGCTTAAACGATTCCATCAAATCAGGCCTCATCTGAGTGGAATGACCTCAGAAATAGAACTCTTCTTTTTCACATCCTGCGGTCAACCTTACGGTAATCTGTGTGAGTATGTGGGGCAAATCTTTGCAGAGTTTGGTATTGGAAGTAAAGTGACCTTCGGTACAATTCGACGCAGTGTTGCCACATTGAACTTTAACCAAGGCTTGGATACAGACCGAGGAACTGTGGCTGACCATATGTGTCACTCTCTGGAAACGCAGGCACGCCACTACCGGTACCACAATTTGCCCAAAAATGCCAGCCGGGCCCGGGCACTGATTGAGGGACAAATCAATAAATGATTAACTGATTAATTAAAGCATATTTGTTTGAAATTCACCCTTGTATTTGTGTCATTTATGCATTAAAATGATTAAAAATGTGTTTCAAAATACATTTACCTGGACTCCCAATATGAAGCCCCAGTACTTTAAAAAATTCACTGGAGTGCGCCAAAGCTACAATATATATGGAGGATTCTAAAATCCATTTACCTTTGGCGCCCTCCGGTGAATTTTCCCCAGTAGTGGGGCTCCATAGTGGGATTTAATATTAGAATGACCGGTAAAAGTATTTAAAACAGTTTTATAATTTTTGGGTGACCAGGTGCACACGGGTCTTTTGGGTGACCAGGTGCACACGGGTCTTTTGGGTGACCAGGTGCACACGGGTCTTTTGGGTGACCAGGTGCACACGGGTCTTTTGGGTGACCAGGTGCACATGGGATTAATAGCAATCTGCATCCATCGCAATTTCTTAAAGTGCCCATAAAGCACCAAGGACGGCCCCGACCGAGACAGGGCCGTAGTGGGGCACTCCCCTAGCGGGCTATATCAATAGAATGACGGGTAAAAATATTTAAAACCGTTTTATAATTTTTAGGTGACCAGGTGCACACGGGTCTTTTGGGTGACCAGGTGCACACGGGTCTTTTGGGTGACCAGGTGCACATGGGATTAATAGCAATCTGCATCCATCGCAATTTCTTAAAGTGCCCATAAAGCACCAAGGACGGCCCCGACCGAGACAGGGCCGTAGTGGGGCACTCCCCTAGCGGGCTATATCAATAGAATGACGGGTAAAAATATTTAAAACCGTTTTATAATTTTTAGGTGACCAGGTGCACACGGGTCTTTTGGGTGACCAGGTGCACACGGGTCTTTTGGGTGACCAGGTGCACATGGGATTAATAGCAATCTGCATCCATCGCAATTTCTTAAAGTGCCCATAAAGCACCAAGGACGGCCCCGACCGAGACAGGGCCGTAGTGGGGCACTCCCCTAGCGGGCTATATCAATAGAATGACGGGTAAAAATATTTAAAACCGTTTTATAATTTTTAGGTGACCAGGTGCACACGGGTCTTTTGGGTGACCAGGTGCACACGGGTCTTTTGGGTGACCAGGTGCACATGGGATTAATAGCAATCTGCATCCATCGCAATTTCTTAAAGTGCCCATAAAGCACCAAGGACGGCCCCGACCGAGACAGGGCCGTAGTGGGGCACTCCCCTAGCGGGCTATATCAATAGAATGACGGGTAAAAATATTTAAAACCGTTTTATAATTTTTAGGTGACCAGGTGCACACGGGTCTTTTGGGTGACCAGGTGCACACGGGTCTTTTGGGTGACCAGGTGCACATGGGATTAATAGCAATCTGCATCCATCGCAATTTCTTAAAGTGCCCATAAAGCACCAAGGACGGCCCCGACCGAGACAGGGCCGTAGTGGGGCACTCCCCTAGCGGGCTATATCAATAGAATGACGGGTAAAAATATTTAAAACCGTTTTATAATTTTTAGGTGACCAGGTGCACACGGGTCTTTTGGGTGACCAGGTGCACACGGGTCTTTTGGGTGACCAGGTGCACATGGGATTAATAGCAATCTGCATCCATCGCAATTTCTTAAAGTGCCCATAAAGCACCAAGGACGGCCCCGACCGAGACAGGGCCGTAGTGGGGCACTCCCCTAGCGGGCTATATCAATAGAATGACGGGTAAAAATATTTAAAACCGTTTTATAATTTTTAGGTGACCAGGTGCACACGGGTCTTTTGGGTGACCAGGTGCACACGGGTCTTTTGGGTGACCAGGTGCACATGGGATTAATAGCAATCTGCATCCATCGCAATTTCTTAAAGTGCCCATAAAGCACCAAGGACGGCCCCGACCGAGACAGGGCCGTAGTGGGGCACTCCCCTAGCGGGCTATATCAATAGAATGACGGGTAAAAATATTTAAAACCGTTTTATAATTTTTAGGTGACCAGGTGCACACGGGTCTTTTGGGTGACCAGGTGCACACGGGTCTTTTGGGTGACCAGGTGCACATGGGATTAATAGCAATCTGCATCCATCGCAATTTCTTAAAGTGCCCATAAAGCACCAAGGACGGCCCCGACCGAGACAGGGCCGTAGTGGGGCACTCCCCTAGCGGGCTATATCAATAGAATGACGGGTAAAAATATTTAAAACCGTTTTATAATTTTTAGGTGACCAGGTGCACACGGGTCTTTTGGGTGACCAGGTGCACACGGGTCTTTTGGGTGACCAGGTGCACATGGGATTAATAGCAATCTGCATCCATCGCAATTTCTTAAAGTGCCCATAAAGCACCAAGGACGGCCCCGACCGAGACAGGGCCGTAGTGGGGCACTCCCCTAGCGGGCTATATCAATAGAATGACGGGTAAAAATATTTAAAACCGTTTTATAATTTTTAGGTGACCAGGTGCACACGGGTCTTTTGGGTGACCAGGTGCACACGGGTCTTTTGGGTGACCAGGTGCACATGGGATTAATAGCAATCTGCATCCATCGCAATTTCTTAAAGTGCCCATAAAGCACCAAGGACGGCCCCGACCGAGACAGGGCCGTAGTGGGGCACTCCCCTAGCGGGCTATATCAATAGAATGACGGGTAAAAATATTTAAAACCGTTTTATAATTTTTAGGTGACCAGGTGCACACGGGTCTTTTGGGTGACCAGGTGCACACGGGTCTTTTGGGTGACCAGGTGCACACGGGTCTTTTGGGTGACCAGGTGCACACGGGTCTTTTGGGTGACCAGGTGCACACGGGTCTTTTGGGTGACCAGGTGCACACGGGTCTTTTGGGTGACCAGGTGCACACGGGTCTTTTGGGTGACCAGGTGCACACGGGTCTTTTGGGTGACCAGGTGCACACGGGTCTTTTGGGTGACCAGGTGCACGCCGGCCTTTGGGTGACCAGGTGCACACGGTCCTTTTGGGTGACCAGGTGCACGCCGGCCTTTGGGTGACCAGGTGCACGCCGGCCTTTGGGTGACCAGGTGCACACGGGTCTTTTGGGTGACCAGGTGCACACGGGTCTTTTGGGTGACCAGGTGCACGCCGGCCTTTGGGTGACCAGGTGCACACGGTCCTTTTGGGTGACCAGGTGCACGCCGGCCTTTGGGTGACCAGGTGCACGCCGGCCTTTGGGTGACCAGGTGCACACGGTCCTTTTGGGTGACCAGGTGCACGCCGGCCTTTGGGTGACCAGGTGCACGCCGGCCTTTGGGTGACCAGGTGCACATGGTCCTTTGGGTGACCAGGTGCACATGGTCCTTTGGGTGACCAGGTGCACATGGTCCTTTTGGGTGACCAGGTGCACATGGTCCTTTGGGTGACCAGGTGCACGCCGGCCTTTGGGTGACCAGGTGCACATGGTCCTTTGGGTGACCAGGTGCACGCCGGCCTTTGGGTGACCAGGTGCACACGGGTCTTTTGGGTGACCAGGTGCACGCCGGCCTTTGGGTGACCAGGTGCACATGGTCCTTTTGGGTGACCAGGTGCACGCCGGCCTTTGGGTGACCAGGTGCACGCCGGTCCTTTTGGGTGACCAGGTGCACAAGTTCCATTTGGGTGACCAGGTGCACGCGGTTCATAACAGCGCGGTTATCTGCTTTAATGTCCGAGGAGGGGTGCTTAAGTGTGGGTGCCCTGGTTCACCTGGTATGCGAGGTTGTGGAGGTGGGGGGGGTCCCCTGCTGGTATCATCCCCGAAATAGAGGGGTGATACCCGGGTGGTGAGTAAGGGCCTACAAGCCTGGAGGTCAATAGCTCCAGGGGGTAAGCTCTACTGTCATGTCCGTAAATAGAGTGGTGTTACCCGGGTTTTGAACCATATTTAAATTTTTGGGTTACCAGATGCACGTTTTCAATCACCAGTTGCACGGAGGATTAATAGCAATCTGCATCCATCGCAATTTCTTAAAGTGTCCATAAAGCACCAAGGACGGCCCCGACCGAGACAGGGCCGTAGTGGGGCACTCCCCTAGCGGGCTATATCAATAGAATGACCGGTAAAATGATTTAAAACAGTTTTATAATTTTTGGGTTACCAGATGCACGTTTTCAATCACCAGTTGCACGGAGGATTAATAGCAATCTGCATCCATCGCAATTTCTTAAAGTGTCCATAAAGCACCAAGGACGGCCCCGACCGAGACAGGGCCGTAGTGGGGCACTCCCCTAGCGGGCTATATCAATAGAATGACCGGTAAAATGATTTAAAACAGTTTTATAATTTTTGGGTTAC
>NC_143037.1:81757500-81765000 GCF_057628025.1 Oncorhynchus mykiss
TGATGCCCAAATAGAGGCATGTAACCCGGGTAGGGGTGTTTGGCCTTTAGGCCTGTATGTCCCTTCATCCCATGAGAGAGAGTCCTGACCTTTATGCCTATCTGTGTCCTCTCATGCCCAGAAAAAGGCATGCAAACCGGTTAGGTCATATAAGGCCTTGAGGCCTGTTTGTGTCCTCTGATGCCCAGATAGAGGCATGTGACCCGGGCAGGGCTGTTTGGCCTTTAGGCCTGTTTGTGTCCTCTGATGCCCAGATAGAGGCATGTAACCCGGGCAGGGCTGTTTGGCCTTTAGGCCTGTTTGTGTCCTCTGATGCCCAGATAAAGACATGTAATCCGGCTAGGCATATGTAAGTACCAGGCCAGGGCAGTGGCTTTTGTCCCAGGCCAGGCCAGTGGCTTTGTGGCCTATGTGCCTATGGGCCTTTTCTGGGTTAGCAGGCCCCTGTGGGGGAAAAAAAAAAAATGATTACCCAGGCCTGGCATGAACACTTGACCCGGTGATTGTGAGTCAAGCGCCCTAACCATTAAGCCATACAGCCTTTCGTGAGTAAAGAGACAGCGAGGTGAGGTCAAATTCTCCTTCCCCGTCCAATTAGTCCCATATTGGGCCACAGCTGGGGCTCATTGAGCCCTTGTTAGGGTTAGTTTGTTTGGTGGATCAAACAAAGAGACACGGAGGAAGGCCGGAGAGAGAAGCCATGAGCAGCAGACCAAGACGCGACTGTGGACTTTGTTGTAAACAGAATATTGTGCGGCTAGACCGACATTTAAAGGCTGTACATGGACTTAAGTTTGGTACTATGGAGTGGACGAACGCTATGCAATTTAGCCGGTTTTCGAGTGAGAGACAGCAGCCCGAATCGGGGCAGTATATGCAGCCTGACAACGGTGTTGAACCGCGGCCGGAGGACCCTGTGATTTTGGAGTGTTTTGAAAGTGAGTTGTCCGTGGAGCAGCAGCCTGTGGACGAGGGTGATCAGACGGCAGGTGCGTCGGCGGCGGCGGTGCAGCCAGTCAGTCAGGTCGGTAGTGAACTGTGCTCGGATCCGAGGGAGCAAGGCTGTGACGTGGCGACTTCCACGGAGAGCGAGAGTGATGAGGACGGCGGCGGCGTACCGTCCCGAATGGAGGTTTGGAGTAATGTAATTTTGACTGAATATGAACAATATATTACGGGTAGACAACCTTCAGTTAAACGAATTGACAATAGTCGCACCAGTATATCCCGAGTACGGGAATTCCTCCGCATTATGTCAGAGGGCAAGGCCGATGAAGGACTGTGTTTTCTGGATAACTACAGACGTGTGTATGAGTGGTATGGTCAATGTGATGACCGTGGTTTGGCACCATCCACGTTAAAAATGTACCGGGCCGATATTCGAGGTTTCCTGAATTATCTCATTCAGTTCCGGCCAAATGGTATGCAAGCTAAGGTCGTTGGAATTCGAAAGATGTTACTCTGCTTGGCGAAGATGGACAGGGACTCACGGCAGAGCCAGGCAACTCATAGGGCAAAATTCCGCCAACGCTGCAGGGACGAGGTGCTCAGCGCTGCGGATTTAAAACGCTTTGTTGAGCTAAGCAATCAAGCCATTCCTTCAGTTCTCAGTAGGCTGGAGGTCCGTGCCACCTGCTCTGACAGGCGTAGGTTTGCAGCTCTCATGTCCAGCCGGTTGGCCATATTTAATGGCACTCGACGATCCCCAGTCACCATGTTTAGTGAGAGTGATTTCAATGAAGTAACCCCGGAAGGTGGGGGTTATCAGATGTGTGTAGCTAGCCACAAAACAAACTATAGCTTTGGGGAGTGCAGAATTGTTCTATGTCAGGAGGAATACACTTGGCTTAAACGATTCCATCAAATCAGGCCTCATCTGAGTGGAATGACCTCAGAAATAGAACTCTTCTTTTTCACATCCTGCGGTCAACCTTACGGTAATCTGTGTGAGTATGTGGGGCAAATCTTTGCAGAGTTTGGTATTGGAAGTAAAGTGACCTTCGGTACAATTCGACGCAGTGTTGCCACATTGAACTTTAACCAAGGCTTGGATACAGACCGAGGAACTGTGGCTGACCATATGTGTCACTCTCTGGAAACGCAGGCACGCCACTACCGGTACCACAATTTGCCCAAAAATGCCAGCCGGGCCCGGGCACTGATTGAGGGACAAATCAATAAATGATTAACTGATTAATTAAAGCATATTTGTTTGAAATTCACCCTTGTATTTGTGTCATTTATGCATTAAAATGATTAAAAATGTGTTTCAAAATACATTTACCTGGACTCCCAATATGAAGCCCCAGTACTTTAAAAAATTCACTGGAGTGCGCCAAAGCTACAATATATATGGAGGATTCTAAAATCCATTTACCTTTGGCGCCCTCCGGTGAATTTTCCCCAGTAGTGGGGCTCCATAGTGGGATTTAATATTAGAATGACCGGTAAAAGTATTTAAAACAGTTTTATAATTTTTGGGTGACCAGGTGCACACGGGTCTTTTGGGTGACCAGGTGCACACGGGTCTTTTGGGTGACCAGGTGCACACGGGTCTTTTGGGTGACCAGGTGCACACGGGTCTTTTGGGTGACCAGGTGCACATGGGATTAATAGCAATCTGCATCCATCGCAATTTCTTAAAGTGCCCATAAAGCACCAAGGACGGCCCCGACCGAGACAGGGCCGTAGTGGGGCACTCCCCTAGCGGGCTATATCAATAGAATGACGGGTAAAAATATTTAAAACCGTTTTATAATTTTTAGGTGACCAGGTGCACACGGGTCTTTTGGGTGACCAGGTGCACACGGGTCTTTTGGGTGACCAGGTGCACATGGGATTAATAGCAATCTGCATCCATCGCAATTTCTTAAAGTGCCCATAAAGCACCAAGGACGGCCCCGACCGAGACAGGGCCGTAGTGGGGCACTCCCCTAGCGGGCTATATCAATAGAATGACGGGTAAAAATATTTAAAACCGTTTTATAATTTTTAGGTGACCAGGTGCACACGGGTCTTTTGGGTGACCAGGTGCACACGGGTCTTTTGGGTGACCAGGTGCACATGGGATTAATAGCAATCTGCATCCATCGCAATTTCTTAAAGTGCCCATAAAGCACCAAGGACGGCCCCGACCGAGACAGGGCCGTAGTGGGGCACTCCCCTAGCGGGCTATATCAATAGAATGACGGGTAAAAATATTTAAAACCGTTTTATAATTTTTAGGTGACCAGGTGCACACGGGTCTTTTGGGTGACCAGGTGCACACGGGTCTTTTGGGTGACCAGGTGCACATGGGATTAATAGCAATCTGCATCCATCGCAATTTCTTAAAGTGCCCATAAAGCACCAAGGACGGCCCCGACCGAGACAGGGCCGTAGTGGGGCACTCCCCTAGCGGGCTATATCAATAGAATGACGGGTAAAAATATTTAAAACCGTTTTATAATTTTTAGGTGACCAGGTGCACACGGGTCTTTTGGGTGACCAGGTGCACACGGGTCTTTTGGGTGACCAGGTGCACATGGGATTAATAGCAATCTGCATCCATCGCAATTTCTTAAAGTGCCCATAAAGCACCAAGGACGGCCCCGACCGAGACAGGGCCGTAGTGGGGCACTCCCCTAGCGGGCTATATCAATAGAATGACGGGTAAAAATATTTAAAACCGTTTTATAATTTTTAGGTGACCAGGTGCACACGGGTCTTTTGGGTGACCAGGTGCACACGGGTCTTTTGGGTGACCAGGTGCACATGGGATTAATAGCAATCTGCATCCATCGCAATTTCTTAAAGTGCCCATAAAGCACCAAGGACGGCCCCGACCGAGACAGGGCCGTAGTGGGGCACTCCCCTAGCGGGCTATATCAATAGAATGACGGGTAAAAATATTTAAAACCGTTTTATAATTTTTAGGTGACCAGGTGCACACGGGTCTTTTGGGTGACCAGGTGCACACGGGTCTTTTGGGTGACCAGGTGCACATGGGATTAATAGCAATCTGCATCCATCGCAATTTCTTAAAGTGCCCATAAAGCACCAAGGACGGCCCCGACCGAGACAGGGCCGTAGTGGGGCACTCCCCTAGCGGGCTATATCAATAGAATGACGGGTAAAAATATTTAAAACCGTTTTATAATTTTTAGGTGACCAGGTGCACACGGGTCTTTTGGGTGACCAGGTGCACACGGGTCTTTTGGGTGACCAGGTGCACATGGGATTAATAGCAATCTGCATCCATCGCAATTTCTTAAAGTGCCCATAAAGCACCAAGGACGGCCCCGACCGAGACAGGGCCGTAGTGGGGCACTCCCCTAGCGGGCTATATCAATAGAATGACGGGTAAAAATATTTAAAACCGTTTTATAATTTTTAGGTGACCAGGTGCACACGGGTCTTTTGGGTGACCAGGTGCACACGGGTCTTTTGGGTGACCAGGTGCACATGGGATTAATAGCAATCTGCATCCATCGCAATTTCTTAAAGTGCCCATAAAGCACCAAGGACGGCCCCGACCGAGACAGGGCCGTAGTGGGGCACTCCCCTAGCGGGCTATATCAATAGAATGACGGGTAAAAATATTTAAAACCGTTTTATAATTTTTAGGTGACCAGGTGCACACGGGTCTTTTGGGTGACCAGGTGCACACGGGTCTTTTGGGTGACCAGGTGCACATGGGATTAATAGCAATCTGCATCCATCGCAATTTCTTAAAGTGCCCATAAAGCACCAAGGACGGCCCCGACCGAGACAGGGCCGTAGTGGGGCACTCCCCTAGCGGGCTATATCAATAGAATGACGGGTAAAAATATTTAAAACCGTTTTATAATTTTTAGGTGACCAGGTGCACACGGGTCTTTTGGGTGACCAGGTGCACACGGGTCTTTTGGGTGACCAGGTGCACACGGGTCTTTTGGGTGACCAGGTGCACACGGGTCTTTTGGGTGACCAGGTGCACACGGGTCTTTTGGGTGACCAGGTGCACACGGGTCTTTTGGGTGACCAGGTGCACACGGGTCTTTTGGGTGACCAGGTGCACACGGGTCTTTTGGGTGACCAGGTGCACACGGGTCTTTTGGGTGACCAGGTGCACGCCGGCCTTTGGGTGACCAGGTGCACACGGTCCTTTTGGGTGACCAGGTGCACGCCGGCCTTTGGGTGACCAGGTGCACGCCGGCCTTTGGGTGACCAGGTGCACACGGGTCTTTTGGGTGACCAGGTGCACACGGGTCTTTTGGGTGACCAGGTGCACGCCGGCCTTTGGGTGACCAGGTGCACACGGTCCTTTTGGGTGACCAGGTGCACGCCGGCCTTTGGGTGACCAGGTGCACGCCGGCCTTTGGGTGACCAGGTGCACACGGTCCTTTTGGGTGACCAGGTGCACGCCGGCCTTTGGGTGACCAGGTGCACGCCGGCCTTTGGGTGACCAGGTGCACATGGTCCTTTGGGTGACCAGGTGCACATGGTCCTTTGGGTGACCAGGTGCACATGGTCCTTTTGGGTGACCAGGTGCACATGGTCCTTTGGGTGACCAGGTGCACGCCGGCCTTTGGGTGACCAGGTGCACATGGTCCTTTGGGTGACCAGGTGCACGCCGGCCTTTGGGTGACCAGGTGCACACGGGTCTTTTGGGTGACCAGGTGCACGCCGGCCTTTGGGTGACCAGGTGCACATGGTCCTTTTGGGTGACCAGGTGCACGCCGGCCTTTGGGTGACCAGGTGCACGCCGGTCCTTTTGGGTGACCAGGTGCACAAGTTCCATTTGGGTGACCAGGTGCACGCGGTTCATAACAGCGCGGTTATCTGCTTTAATGTCCGAGGAGGGGTGCTTAAGTGTGGGTGCCCTGGTTCACCTGGTATGCGAGGTTGTGGAGGTGGGGGGGGTCCCCTGCTGGTATCATCCCCGAAATAGAGGGGTGATACCCGGGTGGTGAGTAAGGGCCTACAAGCCTGGAGGTCAATAGCTCCAGGGGGTAAGCTCTACTGTCATGTCCGTAAATAGAGTGGTGTTACCCGGGTTTTGAACCATATTTAAATTTTTGGGTTACCAGATGCACGTTTTCAATCACCAGTTGCACGGAGGATTAATAGCAATCTGCATCCATCGCAATTTCTTAAAGTGTCCATAAAGCACCAAGGACGGCCCCGACCGAGACAGGGCCGTAGTGGGGCACTCCCCTAGCGGGCTATATCAATAGAATGACCGGTAAAATGATTTAAAACAGTTTTATAATTTTTGGGTTACCAGATGCACGTTTTCAATCACCAGTTGCACGGAGGATTAATAGCAATCTGCATCCATCGCAATTTCTTAAAGTGTCCATAAAGCACCAAGGACGGCCCCGACCGAGACAGGGCCGTAGTGGGGCACTCCCCTAGCGGGCTATATCAATAGAATGACCGGTAAAATGATTTAAAACAGTTTTATAATTTTTGGGTTACCAGATGCACGTTTTCAATCACCAGTTGCACGGAGGATTAATAGCAATCTGCATCCATCGCAATTTCTTAAAGTGTCCATAAAGCACCAAGGACGGCCCCGACCGAGACAGGGCCGTAGTGGGGCACTCCCCTAGCGGGCTATATCAATAGAATGACCGGTAAAATGATTTAAAACAGTTTTATAATTTTTGGGTTACCAGATGCACGTTTTCAATCACCAGTTGCACGGAGGATTAATAGCAATCTGCATCCATCGCAATTTCTTAAAGTGTCCATAAAGCACCCAAGGACGGCCCCGACCGAGACAGGGCCGTAGTGGGGCACTCCCCTAGCGGGCTATATCAATAGAATGACCGGTAAAATGATTTAAAACAGTTTTATAATTTTTGGGTTACCAGATGCACGTTTTCAATCACCAGTTGCACGGAGGATTAATAGCAATCTGCATCCATCGCAATTTCTTAAAGTGTCCATAAAGCACCCAAGGACGGCCCCGACCGAGACAGGGCCGTAGTGGGGCACTCCCCTAGCGGGCTATATCAATAGAATGACCGGTAAAATGATTTAAAACAGTTTTATAATTTTTGGGTTACCAGATGCACGTTTTCAATCACCAGTTGCACGGAGGATTAATAGCAATCTGCATCCATCGCAATTTCTTAAAGTGTCCATAAAGCACCCAAGGACGGCCCCGACCGAGACAGGGCCGTAGTGGGGCACTCCCCTAGCGGGCTATATCAATAGAATGACCGGTAAAATGATTTAAAACAGTTTTATAATTTTTGGGTTACCAGATGCACGTTTTCAATCACCAGTTGCACGGAGGATTAATAGCAATCTGCATCCATCGTGATTTCTTAAAGTGTGTAAAAAGCACCCAAGGACGGCCCTGACAGAGAGAGGGCCGTAGTGGGGCACTCCCCTAGCGGGCTATATCAATAGAATGACGGGTAAAAGTATTTAAAACCGTTTTATAATTTTTGGGTTACCAGATGCACGTTTTCAATCACCAGGTGCACGGAGGAAAATGAGCATTTGCATCCATAGTCATGTTTTAAA
>NC_143037.1:81770000-81787500 GCF_057628025.1 Oncorhynchus mykiss
AGGCTGTGACGTGGCGACTTCCACGGAGAGCGAGAGTGATGAGGACGGCGGCGGCGTACCGTCCCGAATGGAGGTTTGGAGTAATGTAATTTTGACTGAATATGAACAATATATTACGGGTAGACAACCTTCAGTTAAACGAATTGACAATAGTCGCACCAGTATATCCCGAGTACGGGAATTCCTCCGCATTATGTCAGAGGGCAAGGCCGATGAAGGACTGTGTTTTCTGGATAACTACAGACGTGTGTATGAGTGGTATGGTCAATGTGATGACCGTGGTTTGGCACCATCCACGTTAAAAATGTACCGGGCCGATATTCGAGGTTTCCTGAATTATCTCATTCAGTTCCGGCCAAATGGTATGCAAGCTAAGGTCGTTGGAATTCGAAAGATGTTACTCTGCTTGGCGAAGATGGACAGGGACTCACGGCAGAGCCAGGCAACTCATAGGGCAAAATTCCGCCAACGCTGCAGGGACGAGGTGCTCAGCGCTGCGGATTTAAAACGCTTTGTTGAGCTAAGCAATCAAGCCATTCCTTCAGTTCTCAGTAGGCTGGAGGTCCGTGCCACCTGCTCTGACAGGCGTAGGTTTGCAGCTCTCATGTCCAGCCGGTTGGCCATATTTAATGGCACTCGACGATCCCCAGTCACCATGTTTAGTGAGAGTGATTTCAATGAAGTAACCCCGGAAGGTGGGGGTTATCAGATGTGTGTAGCTAGCCACAAAACAAACTATAGCTTTGGGGAGTGCAGAATTGTTCTATGTCAGGAGGAATACACTTGGCTTAAACGATTCCATCAAATCAGGCCTCATCTGAGTGGAATGACCTCAGAAATAGAACTCTTCTTTTTCACATCCTGCGGTCAACCTTACGGTAATCTGTGTGAGTATGTGGGGCAAATCTTTGCAGAGTTTGGTATTGGAAGTAAAGTGACCTTCGGTACAATTCGACGCAGTGTTGCCACATTGAACTTTAACCAAGGCTTGGATACAGACCGAGGAACTGTGGCTGACCATATGTGTCACTCTCTGGAAACGCAGGCACGCCACTACCGGTACCACAATTTGCCCAAAAATGCCAGCCGGGCCCGGGCACTGATTGAGGGACAAATCAATAAATGATTAACTGATTAATTAAAGCATATTTGTTTGAAATTCACCCTTGTATTTGTGTCATTTATGCATTAAAATGATTAAAAATGTGTTTCAAAATACATTTACCTGGACTCCCAATATGAAGCCCCAGTACTTTAAAAAATTCACTGGAGTGCGCCAAAGCTACAATATATATGGAGGATTCTAAAATCCATTTACCTTTGGCGCCCTCCGGTGAATTTTCCCCAGTAGTGGGGCTCCATAGTGGGATTTAATATTAGAATGACCGGTAAAAGTATTTAAAACAGTTTTATAATTTTTGGGTGACCAGGTGCACACGGGTCTTTTGGGTGACCAGGTGCACACGGGTCTTTTGGGTGACCAGGTGCACACGGGTCTTTTGGGTGACCAGGTGCACACGGGTCTTTTGGGTGACCAGGTGCACATGGGATTAATAGCAATCTGCATCCATCGCAATTTCTTAAAGTGCCCATAAAGCACCAAGGACGGCCCCGACCGAGACAGGGCCGTAGTGGGGCACTCCCCTAGCGGGCTATATCAATAGAATGACGGGTAAAAATATTTAAAACCGTTTTATAATTTTTAGGTGACCAGGTGCACACGGGTCTTTTGGGTGACCAGGTGCACACGGGTCTTTTGGGTGACCAGGTGCACATGGGATTAATAGCAATCTGCATCCATCGCAATTTCTTAAAGTGCCCATAAAGCACCAAGGACGGCCCCGACCGAGACAGGGCCGTAGTGGGGCACTCCCCTAGCGGGCTATATCAATAGAATGACGGGTAAAAATATTTAAAACCGTTTTATAATTTTTAGGTGACCAGGTGCACACGGGTCTTTTGGGTGACCAGGTGCACACGGGTCTTTTGGGTGACCAGGTGCACATGGGATTAATAGCAATCTGCATCCATCGCAATTTCTTAAAGTGCCCATAAAGCACCAAGGACGGCCCCGACCGAGACAGGGCCGTAGTGGGGCACTCCCCTAGCGGGCTATATCAATAGAATGACGGGTAAAAATATTTAAAACCGTTTTATAATTTTTAGGTGACCAGGTGCACACGGGTCTTTTGGGTGACCAGGTGCACACGGGTCTTTTGGGTGACCAGGTGCACATGGGATTAATAGCAATCTGCATCCATCGCAATTTCTTAAAGTGCCCATAAAGCACCAAGGACGGCCCCGACCGAGACAGGGCCGTAGTGGGGCACTCCCCTAGCGGGCTATATCAATAGAATGACGGGTAAAAATATTTAAAACCGTTTTATAATTTTTAGGTGACCAGGTGCACACGGGTCTTTTGGGTGACCAGGTGCACACGGGTCTTTTGGGTGACCAGGTGCACATGGGATTAATAGCAATCTGCATCCATCGCAATTTCTTAAAGTGCCCATAAAGCACCAAGGACGGCCCCGACCGAGACAGGGCCGTAGTGGGGCACTCCCCTAGCGGGCTATATCAATAGAATGACGGGTAAAAATATTTAAAACCGTTTTATAATTTTTAGGTGACCAGGTGCACACGGGTCTTTTGGGTGACCAGGTGCACACGGGTCTTTTGGGTGACCAGGTGCACATGGGATTAATAGCAATCTGCATCCATCGCAATTTCTTAAAGTGCCCATAAAGCACCAAGGACGGCCCCGACCGAGACAGGGCCGTAGTGGGGCACTCCCCTAGCGGGCTATATCAATAGAATGACGGGTAAAAATATTTAAAACCGTTTTATAATTTTTAGGTGACCAGGTGCACACGGGTCTTTTGGGTGACCAGGTGCACACGGGTCTTTTGGGTGACCAGGTGCACATGGGATTAATAGCAATCTGCATCCATCGCAATTTCTTAAAGTGCCCATAAAGCACCAAGGACGGCCCCGACCGAGACAGGGCCGTAGTGGGGCACTCCCCTAGCGGGCTATATCAATAGAATGACGGGTAAAAATATTTAAAACCGTTTTATAATTTTTAGGTGACCAGGTGCACACGGGTCTTTTGGGTGACCAGGTGCACACGGGTCTTTTGGGTGACCAGGTGCACATGGGATTAATAGCAATCTGCATCCATCGCAATTTCTTAAAGTGCCCATAAAGCACCAAGGACGGCCCCGACCGAGACAGGGCCGTAGTGGGGCACTCCCCTAGCGGGCTATATCAATAGAATGACGGGTAAAAATATTTAAAACCGTTTTATAATTTTTAGGTGACCAGGTGCACACGGGTCTTTTGGGTGACCAGGTGCACACGGGTCTTTTGGGTGACCAGGTGCACATGGGATTAATAGCAATCTGCATCCATCGCAATTTCTTAAAGTGCCCATAAAGCACCAAGGACGGCCCCGACCGAGACAGGGCCGTAGTGGGGCACTCCCCTAGCGGGCTATATCAATAGAATGACGGGTAAAAATATTTAAAACCGTTTTATAATTTTTAGGTGACCAGGTGCACACGGGTCTTTTGGGTGACCAGGTGCACACGGGTCTTTTGGGTGACCAGGTGCACATGGGATTAATAGCAATCTGCATCCATCGCAATTTCTTAAAGTGCCCATAAAGCACCAAGGACGGCCCCGACCGAGACAGGGCCGTAGTGGGGCACTCCCCTAGCGGGCTATATCAATAGAATGACGGGTAAAAATATTTAAAACCGTTTTATAATTTTTAGGTGACCAGGTGCACACGGGTCTTTTGGGTGACCAGGTGCACACGGGTCTTTTGGGTGACCAGGTGCACACGGGTCTTTTGGGTGACCAGGTGCACACGGGTCTTTTGGGTGACCAGGTGCACACGGGTCTTTTGGGTGACCAGGTGCACACGGGTCTTTTGGGTGACCAGGTGCACACGGGTCTTTTGGGTGACCAGGTGCACACGGGTCTTTTGGGTGACCAGGTGCACACGGGTCTTTTGGGTGACCAGGTGCACGCCGGCCTTTGGGTGACCAGGTGCACACGGTCCTTTTGGGTGACCAGGTGCACGCCGGCCTTTGGGTGACCAGGTGCACGCCGGCCTTTGGGTGACCAGGTGCACACGGGTCTTTTGGGTGACCAGGTGCACACGGGTCTTTTGGGTGACCAGGTGCACGCCGGCCTTTGGGTGACCAGGTGCACACGGTCCTTTTGGGTGACCAGGTGCACGCCGGCCTTTGGGTGACCAGGTGCACGCCGGCCTTTGGGTGACCAGGTGCACACGGTCCTTTTGGGTGACCAGGTGCACGCCGGCCTTTGGGTGACCAGGTGCACGCCGGCCTTTGGGTGACCAGGTGCACATGGTCCTTTGGGTGACCAGGTGCACATGGTCCTTTGGGTGACCAGGTGCACATGGTCCTTTTGGGTGACCAGGTGCACATGGTCCTTTGGGTGACCAGGTGCACGCCGGCCTTTGGGTGACCAGGTGCACATGGTCCTTTGGGTGACCAGGTGCACGCCGGCCTTTGGGTGACCAGGTGCACACGGGTCTTTTGGGTGACCAGGTGCACGCCGGCCTTTGGGTGACCAGGTGCACATGGTCCTTTTGGGTGACCAGGTGCACGCCGGCCTTTGGGTGACCAGGTGCACGCCGGTCCTTTTGGGTGACCAGGTGCACAAGTTCCATTTGGGTGACCAGGTGCACGCGGTTCATAACAGCGCGGTTATCTGCTTTAATGTCCGAGGAGGGGTGCTTAAGTGTGGGTGCCCTGGTTCACCTGGTATGCGAGGTTGTGGAGGTGGGGGGGGTCCCCTGCTGGTATCATCCCCGAAATAGAGGGGTGATACCCGGGTGGTGAGTAAGGGCCTACAAGCCTGGAGGTCAATAGCTCCAGGGGGTAAGCTCTACTGTCATGTCCGTAAATAGAGTGGTGTTACCCGGGTTTTGAACCATATTTAAATTTTTGGGTTACCAGATGCACGTTTTCAATCACCAGTTGCACGGAGGATTAATAGCAATCTGCATCCATCGCAATTTCTTAAAGTGTCCATAAAGCACCAAGGACGGCCCCGACCGAGACAGGGCCGTAGTGGGGCACTCCCCTAGCGGGCTATATCAATAGAATGACCGGTAAAATGATTTAAAACAGTTTTATAATTTTTGAGTTACCACATGCACGTTTTCAATCACCAGTTGCACGGAGGATTAATAGCAATCTGCATCCATCGCAATTTCTTAAAGTGTCCATAAAGCACCAAGGACGGCCCCGACCGAGACAGGGCCGTAGTGGGGCACTCCCCTAGCGGGCTATATCAATAGAATGACCGGTAAAATGATTTAAAACAGTTTTATAATTTTTGGGTTACCAGATGCACGTTTTCAATCACCAGTTGCACGGAGGATTAATAGCAATCTGCATCCATCGCAATTTCTTAAAGTGTCCATAAAGCACCAAGGACGGCCCCGACCGAGACAGGGCCGTAGTGGGGCACTCCCCTAGCGGGCTATATCAATAGAATGACCGGTAAAATGATTTAAAACAGTTTTATAATTTTTGGGTTACCAGATGCACGTTTTCAATCACCAGTTGCACGGAGGATTAATAGCAATCTGCATCCATCGCAATTTCTTAAAGTGTCCATAAAGCACCCAAGGACGGCCCCGACCGAGACAGGGCCGTAGTGGGGCACTCCCCTAGCGGGCTATATCAATAGAATGACCGGTAAAATGATTTAAAACAGTTTTATAATTTTTGGGTTACCAGATGCACGTTTTCAATCACCAGTTGCACGGAGGATTAATAGCAATCTGCATCCATCGCAATTTCTTAAAGTGTCCATAAAGCACCCAAGGACGGCCCCGACCGAGACAGGGCCGTAGTGGGGCACTCCCCTAGCGGGCTATATCAATAGAATGACCGGTAAAATGATTTAAAACAGTTTTATAATTTTTGGGTTACCAGATGCACGTTTTCAATCACCAGTTGCACGGAGGATTAATAGCAATCTGCATCCATCGCAATTTCTTAAAGTGTCCATAAAGCACCCAAGGACGGCCCCGACCGAGACAGGGCCGTAGTGGGGCACTCCCCTAGCGGGCTATATCAATAGAATGACCGGTAAAATGATTTAAAACAGTTTTATAATTTTTGGGTTACCAGATGCACGTTTTCAATCACCAGTTGCACGGAGGATTAATAGCAATCTGCATCCATCGTGATTTCTTAAAGTGTGTAAAAAGCACCCAAGGACGGCCCTGACAGAGAGAGGGCCGTAGTGGGGCACTCCCCTAGCGGGCTATATCAATAGAATGACGGGTAAAAGTATTTAAAACCGTTTTATAATTTTTGGGTTACCAGATGCACGTTTTCAATCACCAGGTGCACGGAGGAAAATGAGCATTTGCATCCATAGTCATGTTTTAAACCGTCCATAAAGCACTCTTGGCCGGCCCCGGCAGAGAGAGAAAAAGAGGGGAAAAGTGTTGAAAAAAAAAAAAAATCCTACCATACATTAAGGGAACATTTCGGCATTTCGTGTATGATCAGTGAGAAAGTCCATATTGCAAATGTACGGTCCCTTACCCGACGTCCGAAATCGTTTGTAAAATTCGCGGTCGGCGTCGGGCCGTGCGGTAGGGCCGGACCTACCGGGAAGTCGTCGAATGAACTTTGTCGGACTTTCGGTTCCCGTTTAAAAAAAAAAACAAGTTTCGGACCGTTTTTCCGCCGTCCCGGACACTCCCACCAGATGGCATACGGAATCATATGGCAATTTGGCAAAACATCACGAATCGCGACGGGGCCTTATCTCAAAAACTGAAAATATTTCGAAGCCGAAACTTGGCGAGCGTAGGTTTGGCTCAAGGGGCAGTTGGCCCCGAACGGGATGGCGTCTAGGCCTCGACGGTTTTTGAGCTACGGCCATTTTTCTGGGATTAAAGGCTTAAAATGGAAGTAGAGAAATTATTTTTCCACTTCAGGTCAAAGCCAAGGAGCCTCCGGTGTCAATAAAAAAAGAACCAGCCATTTATCTATCGTCATTTAAGAGAAACGGAACAATGACAAATTGGTGATGGTAACAAATAGGCGTTTTTTTTTTTCAACGGTTACAGATCCAGTTGCAGGGTGTTCATACGAATCTTTTTAAAGTGTGCTGCGGAGCTCTGCGACATTTCTGTGATTTTCTATGATTTTCTGAAATAACACAATAACCGACCATTAGAATAGTAGGCCCAAAATGAAGCCTGCCCCACAATGTCATTTGCTTTTGAGTGACAGTGAGAGAACCGTTAGGGTGAGAAGAAAAATTCCACCACATGAATGTTCCTAAGGTCCTCCCGATCTCAACAAGCCTAACCTTGACCGTGTGGCATTAACCCTTCACAGTAAAACAGGGTTTTTTGATCTCACAGATTACAGTGTCATCTCTCCCCATAGGAATACATTGCCTGCACCCCTAATTTCAACCTGAGGCCTATGTGGGTTATGAATGCCGTATGAACCTGTCTTCGGTACCAGTCCATCAGGCCACTATGAGGTCTACCTGTGTCGATTCTAAGCTTCCTGGACCAACCGGAAGTGGTTCAAATGCCCCTAAAAGTGTTTACCCATACACTGCATGCAGTTTGATAGACATAGTGCATTCAACCCTGTGTAGATCAGTCAATTCTTAACGTAAGGACTTAAAACTCAGGATTCTGTAACAGCATACCCCAATGAGGATATGTGGTGACTTATAGCTTCCTGTGCCAACCGGAAGTGCCATAATTGGTGTCTCAGGGGCTGTTTCGAAGGGTTAAAAAATTCAGATCTGTCCAAAACTTCATATATGTGATTAGGCAACCCCCATGAACTGTAAATCAGTCATTTTTCCCCAAAAAAATCAAAGGAAAAAAAAATTGCACTAAAACACAACTTGGATGGAGGGACGTATTGGGGTGCGTAGAGACAGACAGTGGCCGCAATAGTTAGCTTTGTTCGAGCTAAAAAAGAACGGTCGGACCTAGAGTTCCGAAACTTTAGAAACCTGTTCTAGACCTCCGGGCCATGGTGCGTGACGAGTTACGTGGCTCTAGATGGTTCTCGGACCGAGAAACAGCCTCGTACATTCGCAATAACTTCAATTCATTTTTGCATCACGAAAATGACGACGTTTAGAAAAGTCTCAGAGACGCAAGGCTAGGTGCGTTGAAACCGGCTCGGCCCATAGAGACGGACCCCAAAGTTTCTGTCCGATAGCTCGTTCAAGGACCCCGTAGCAAGGCATGGAAATAAGTGGATTTTCAGCACCAATTAGGGTTTTTCTCGGACACCAAATGACCTATCGAGCCGAAACTCGGGATTCGGGGTCGCCTCACATAGGACTTCGCATAATGTCCGAACTGGACCCGCAGCTAGAACGTAACTATGTGTTTTACCTTTTTATTATGTTTTAAACTAGAGGCGCTGTGAATTATGGGACTGCTCTGACATATATGATAGTTGGCATCTAAATGAGTAGGAAACAGTGGGTTTGGTGTCATAATGACATCTAATTGACTGATGGACACTGACTTGCTAGTTGACTTTTGTACATTTGCAATATGTTTAAACAGAGAGGGACCATCACCAAAATGGCATTCTGAAATCAACACAAAAAATGGCATCACCATAGTCTCCAGACTGTGCTGAGTTCAACGAGCTATCCCGCTTGACCGTAGCTCGCTCGGTCTAGGCGCAGCAACCATTAGAATATTAGGCCCAAAATGAAGCCTGCCCCACAATGTCATTTGCTTTTGAGTGACAGTGAGAGAACCGTTAGGGTGAGAAGAAAAATTCCACCATAGGAATGTTCCTAAGGTCCTCCCGATCTGAACAAGCCTAACCTTGACCGTGTGGCATTAACCCTTCACAGTAAAACAGTGTTTTTTGATCTCACAGATTACAGTGTCATCTCTCCCCATAGGAATACATTGCCTGCACCACAAAATTCAACCTGAGGCCTATGTGGGTTATGAATGCCGTATGAACCTGTCTTCGGTACCAGTCCATCAGGCCACTATGAGGTCTACCTGTGTTGATTCTAAGCTTCCTGGACCAACCGGAAGTGGTTCAAATCACCCTAAAAGTGTTTACCCATACATTGCATGCAGTTTGATAGACATAGTGCATTCAACCCTGTGTAGATCAGTCAATTCTTAACGTAAAGACTTAAAACTCGGGATTCTGTAAGTGGCCATGTCAATCAAGACATGTGGTGATTTATAGCTTCCTGTGCCAACCGGAAGTGCCATAATTGGTGTCTCAGGGGCTGTTTCTAAGGGTTAAAAAAGTCAGATCTGTCCAAAACTTCATATATGTGATTAGGCAACCCCCATGAACTGTAAATCAGTCATTTTTCCCCAAAAAAATCAAAGGAAAAAAAAATTGCACTAAAACACAACTTGGATGGAGGGACGTATTGGGGTGCGTAGAGACAGACAGTGGCCCCAATAGTTAGCTTTGTTGGAGCTAAAAAAGAACGGTCGGACCTAGAGTTCCGAAACTTTAGAAACCTGTTCTAGACCTCCGGGCCATGGTGCGTGGCGAGTTACGTGGCTCTAGACGGTTCTCGGACCGAGAAACAGCCTCGTACATTTGAAATAACTTCAATTCATTTTTGCATCACGAAAATGACGACATTTAGAAATGTCCCAGAGTCGCAAGACTAGGTGCATTGCGAACGTCTCGGCCCATATAGACAGACCCCAACGTTTCTGTCCGATAGCTCATTCAAGGACCCCGTAGCAAGTCATGGAAAATAGTGGATTTTCAGCACCAATTAGGGTTTTTCTCGGACACCAAATGACCTATCGAGCCGAAACTCGGGATTCGGGGTCGCCTCACATAGGACTTCACATAATGTCCGAACTGGACCCGCAGCTAGAACGTAACTATGTGTTTTACCTTTTTATTAGGTTTTCAACTGAAGGCGCTGTGAATTATGGGACTGCTCTGACATATGTGATAGTTGGCTACTAAATGAGTAGTAAAAAGTGGGTTTGGTGTCAATTGATATCCATTTGGTGTCATAATGACATCTAATTGACTGATGGACACTGACTTGCTAGTTGACTTTTGTACATTTGCAATATGTTTAAACGGAGAGGGACCATCACCAAAATGGCATTCTGAAATCAACACAAAAAATGGCATCACCATAGTCTCCAGACTGTTCTGAGTTCAACGAGCTATCCCGCTTGACCGTAGCTCGCTCGGTCTAGGCGCAGCAACCATTAGAATAGAAGGCCCAAAATGAAGCCTGCACCACAATGTCATTTGCTTTTGAGTGACAGTGAGAGAACCGTTAGGGTGAGAAGAAAAATTCCACCACTTGAATGTTCCTAAGGTCCTCCCGATCTCAACAAGCCTAACCTTGACCGTGTGGCATTAACCCTTCACAGTAAAACAGTGTTTTTTGATCTCACAGATTACAGTGTCATCTCTCCCCATAGGAATACATTGCCTGCACCCCTAATTTCAACCTGAGGCCTATGTGGGTTATGAATGCCGTATGAACCTGTCTTCGGTACCAGTCCATCAGGCCACTATGAGGTCTACCTGTGTTGATTCTAAGCTTCCTGGACCAACCGGAAGTGGTTAAAATGCCCCTAAAAGTGTTTACCCATACAATGCATGCAGTTTGATAGACATAGTGCATTCAACCCTGTGTAGATCAGTCAATTCTTAACGTAAGGACTTAAAACTCAGGATTCTGTAACAGCATACCCCAATGAGGATATGTGTTGATTTATAACTTCCTGTGCCAACCGGAAGTGCCATAATTGGTGTCTCAGGGGCTGTTTCGAAGGGTTAAAAAAGTCTGATCTTTCCAAAACTTCATATGTGTGATTAGGCAACCCCCATGAACTGTAAATCAGTCATTTTTCCCAAAAAAAATCAAAGGAAAAAAAAATTGCACTAAAACACAACTTGGATGGAGGGACGTATTGGGGTGCGTAGAGACAGACAGTGGCTCCAATAGTTAGCTTTGTTGGAGCTAAAAAAGAACCGTCGGACCTAGAGTTCCGAAACTTTAGAAACCTGTTCTAGACCTCCCGTAGATGGTGCGTGGTGAGTTACGTGGCTCTAGAAGGTTCTCGGACCGAGAAACAGCCTCGTACATTTGAAATAACTTCAATTCATTTTTGCATCACGAAAATGACGACATTTAGAAATGTCCCAGAGTCGCAAGACTAGGTGCATTGCGAACGTCTCGGCCCATATAGACAGACCCCAACGTTTCTGTCCGATATCTCATTCAAGGACCCCGTAGCAAGTCATGGAAAATAGTGGATTTTCAGCACCAATTAGGGTTTTTCTCGGACACCAAATGACCTATCGAGCCGAAACTTGGGATTCGGGGTCGCCTCAGCTAGGCCAACACATAACATAAGAAATGGACCCGCAGCTAGAACGTAACTACGTGTTTTATGGTTTTTTCATGGTTTGTACCGAAGGCGTTGTGAATTTTGGGCCAGCTCTGAAGTATGTAATAGTTGGCTACTAAACGAGTTGGAAAAAGTGGGTTTGGTGTCAGTTTGTATCAGTTTGGTGGTCAGAATGATATCTAATTGACTGATGGACTCTTGTCCACTTGACTCTTGTACATTTGCAATATGATTCTAGAGTGAAAAAACATCACCAAAAGCGACATTCTGAAATCAACCCAAACGAGCGATTGAGATGACCCAGAATCACTGCAAAGCCATCCCGAGTTCATCGGGCCAGTCAATTTCACATTCCTGCAGGATTTTTATAGCATGACAAATTCGTGATGGTACCTGCCCATTAAAACATATTGCAAATGCACAGTGACTTTGAAAAAGTAAGAAACAAAAAAAAATACATCTAAAATTTTTTGAGCATGACAAATTCGTGATGGTACCTGCCCATTAAAACATATTCCAAATGCACAGTGACTTTGAAAAAGTAAGAAACAAAAAAAAATACATCTAAATTTTTTTGAGCATGACAAATTCGTGATGGTACCTGCCCATTGAGACATATTGCAAATGCACAGTGACTTTGAAAAAGTAAGGAAACATAAACAAATTCGATAAACAAATTCGTGATGGTACCTGCCCATTAAAACATATTCCAAATGCACAGTGACTTTGAAAAAGTAAGGAAACATAAACAAATTCGATAAACAAATTCGTGATGGTACCTGCCCATTAAAACATATTCCAAATGCACAGTGACTTTGAAAAAGTAAGGAAACATAAACAAATTCGATGAACAAATTCGTGATGGTACCTGCCCATTAAAACATATTCCAAATGCACAGTGACTTTGAAAAAGTAAGAAACAAAAAAAAATACATCTAAAAAATTTTGAGCATGACAAATTCGTGATGGTACCTGCCCATTGAAACATATTGCAAATGCACAGTGACTTTGAAAAAGTAAGGAAACATAAACAAATTCGATAAACAAATTCGTGATGGTACCTGCCCATTAAAACATATTCCAAATGCACAGTGACTTTGAAAAAGTAAGAAACCAAAAAAAATACATCTAAAATTTTTTGAGCATGACAAATTCGTGATGGTACCTGCCTATTGAAACATATTGCAAATGCACAGTGACTTTGAAAAAGTAAGGAAACATAAACAAATTCGATGAACAAATTCGTGATGGTACCTGCCCATTAAAACATATTCCAAATGCACAGTGACTTTGAAAAAGTAAGAAACAAAAAAAAATACATCTAAAAAATTTTGAGCATGACAAATTCGTGATGGTACCTGCCTATTGAAACATATTGCAAATGCACAGTGACTTTGAAAAAGTAAGGAAACATAAACAAATTCGATGAACAAATTCGTGATGGTACCTGCCCATTAAAACATATTCCAAATGCACAGTGACTTTGAAAAAGTAAGAAACAAAAAAAAATACATCTAAAAAATTTTGAGCATGACAAATTCGTGATGGTACCTGCCTATTGAAACATATTGCAAATGCACAGTGACTTTGAAAAAGTAAGGAAACATAAACAAATTCGATGAACAAATTCGTGATGGTACCTGCCCATTAAAACATATTCCAAATGCACAGTGACTTTGAAAAAGTAAGAAACAAAAAAAAATACATCTAAAAAATTTTGAGCATGACAAATTCGTGATGGTACCTGCCTATTGAAACATATTGCAAATGCACAGTGACTTTGAAAAAGTAAGGAAACATAAACAAATTCGATGAACAAATTCGTGATGGTACCTGCCCATTAAAACATATTCCAAATGCACAGTGACTTTGAAAAAGTAAGAAACAAAAAAAAATACATCTAAAAAATTTTGAGCATGACAAATTCGTGATGGTACCTGCCTATTGAAACATATTGCAAATGCACAGTGACTTTGAAAAAGTAAGGAAACATAAACAAATTCGATGAACAAATTCGTGATGGTACCTGCCCATTAAAACATATTCCAAATGCACAGTGACTTTGAAAAAGTAAGAAACAAAAAAAAATACATCTAAAAAATTTTGAGCATGACAAATTCGTGATGGTACCTGCCTATTGAAACATATTGCAAATGCACAGTGACTTTGAAAAAGTAAGGAAACATAAACAAATTCGATAAACAAATTCGTGATGGTACCTGCCCATTGAAACATATTGCAAATGCACAGTGACTTTGAAAAAGTAAGGAAACATAAACAAATTCGATAAACAAATTCGTGATGGTACCTGCCCATTAAAACATATTCCAAATGCACAGTGACTTTGAAAAAGTAAGAAACCAAAAAAAATACATCTAAAATTTTTTGAGCATGACAAATTCGTGATGGTACCTGCCTATTGAAACATATTGCAAATGCACAGTGACTTTGAAAAAGTAAGGAAACATAAACAAATTCGATGAACAAATTCGTGATGGTACCTGCCCATTAAAACATATTCCAAATGCACAGTGACTTTGAAAAAGTAAGAAACAAAAAAAAATACATCTAAAAAATTTTGAGCATGACAAATTCGTGATGGTACCTGCCTATTGAAACATATTGCAAATGCACAGTGACTTTGAAAAAGTAAGGAAACATAAACAAATTCGATAAACAAATTCGTGATGGTACCTGCCCATTAAAACATATTCCAAATGCACAGTGACTTTGAAAAAGTAAGGAAACATAAACAAATTCGATAAACAAATTCGTGATGGTACCTGCCCATTAAAACATATTCCAAATGCACAGTGACTTTGAAAAAGTAAGAAACCCAAAAAAATACATCTAAAATTTTTTGAGCATGACAAATTCGTGATGGTACCTGCCCATTGAAACATATTGCAAATGCACAGTGACTTTGAAAAAGTAAGGAAACATAAACAAATTCGATAAACAAATTCGTGATGGTACCTGCCCATTAAAACATATTCCAAATGCACAGTGACTTTGAAAAAGTAAGAAACAAAAAAAAATACATCTAAAATTTTTTGAGCATGACAAATTCGTGATGGTACCTGCCCATTGAAACATATTGCAAATGCACAGTGACTTTGAAAAAGTAAGGAAACATAAACAAATTCGATAAACAAATTCGTGATGGTACCTGCCCATTAAAACATATTCCAAATGCACAGTGACTTTGAAAAAGTAAGGAAACATAAACAAATTCGATAAACAAATTCGTGATGGTACCTGCCCATTAAAACATATTCCAAATGCACAGTGACTTTGAAAAAGTAAGAAACAAAAAAAAATACATCTAAAATTTTTTGAGCATGACAAATTCGTGATGGTACCTGCCCATTGAAACATATTGCAAATGCACAGTGACTTTGAAAAAGTAAGGAAACATAAACAAATTAGATAAACAAATTCGTGATGGTACCTGCCCATTAAAACATATTCCAAATGCACAGTGACTTTGAAAAAGTAAGAAACAAAAAAAAATACATCTAAAATTTTTTGAGCATGACAAATTCGTGATGGTACCTGCCCATTGAAACATATTGCAAATGCACAGTGACTTTGAAAAAGTAAGGAAACATAAACAAATTCGATAAACAAATTCGTGATGGTACCTGCCCATTAAAACATATTCCAAATGCACAGTGACTTTGAAAAAGTAAGAAACAAAAAAAAATACATCTAAAAATTTTTGAGCATGACAAATTCGTGATGGTACCTGCCCATTGAAACATATTGCAAATGCACAGTGACTTTGAAAAAGTAAGGAAACATAAACAAATTCGATAAACAAATTCGTGATGGTACCTGCCCATTAAAACATATTCCAAATGCACAGTGACTTTGAAAAAGTAAGAAACAAAAAAAAATACATCTAAAAATTTTTGAGCATGACAAATTCGTGATGGTACCTGCCCATTGAAACATATTGCAAATGCACAGTGACTTTGAAAAAGTAAGGAAACATAAACAAATTCGATAAACAAATTCGTGATGGTACCTGCCCATTAAAACATATTCCAAATGCACAGTGACTTTGAAAAAGTAAGGAAACAAAAAAAAATACATCTAAAAAATTTTGAGCATGACAAATTCGTGATGGTACCTGCCCATTGAAACATATTGCAAATGCACAGTGACTTTGAAAAAGTAAGGAAACATAAACAAATTCGATAAACAAATTCGTGATGGTACCTGCCCATTAAAACATATTCCAAATGCACAGTGACTTTGAAAAAGTAAGAAACAAAAAAAAATACATCTAAAATTTTTTGAGCATGACAAATTCGTGATGGTACCTGCCCATTGAAACATATTGCAAATGCACAGTGACTTTGAAAAAGTAAGGAAACATAAACAAATTCGATAAACAAATTTGTGATGGTACCTGCCCATTAAAACATATTCCAAATGCACAGTGACTTTGAAAAAGTAAGTAAACAAAAAAAAATACATCTAAAAAATTTTGAGCATGACAAATTCGTGATGGTACCTGCCCATTGAAACATATTGCAAATGCACAGTGACTTTGAAAAAGTAAGGAAACATAAACAAATTCGATAAACAAATTCGTGATGGTACCTGCCCATTAAAACATATTCCAAATGCACAGTGACTTTGAAAAAGTAAGAAACAAAAAAAAATACATCTAAAAAAATTTGAGCATGACAAATTCGTGATGGTACCTGCCCATTGAAACATATTGCAAATGCACAGTGACTTTGAAAAAGTAAGGAAACATAAACAAATTCGATAAACAAATTCGTGATGGTACCTGCCCATTAAAACATATTGCAAATACACAGTGACTTTGAAAAAGTAAGGAAACATAAACAAAAAAACATCCCAAAAAATGTTGGGTAACCAGCTGCATATTTTAGATCACAAGCTTGAATTTTGAGCATGACAAATTCGTGATGGTACCTGCCCATTAAAACATATTGCAAATGCACAGTGACTTTGAAAAAGTAAGGAAACATAAACAAATTCGATAAACAAATTCGTGATGGTACCTGCCCATTAAAACATATTGCAAATACACAGTGACTTTGAAAAAGTAAGGAAACATAAACAAAAAAACATCCCAAAAAATGTTGGGTAACCAGCTGCATATTTTAGATCACAAGCTTGAATTTTGAGCATGACAAATTCGTGATGGTACCTGCCCATGAAAACATATTGCAAATGCACAGTGACTTTGAAAAAGTAAGGAAACATAAACAAAAAAACATCCCAAAATTTTTTTTTGGGTTACCAGTTGCATATTTTAGATCACCAGGTGCACATTTCAGGTCACCAGGTGCACATTTCAGATCACCAGGTGCACGGAGGAAAATATTTACTTTTGACTTTGACTTTTGACTTCCTATGACATCATATTGCAAATGGAGAAAACATATGCCTTATGCACAAGTAAAACAAAAAGAAATATGTAATACAAGTTGACCAAGGTATAGTTTGAGCAAAGTAAAGTTTGAATTTTGAGCATGACAAATTCGTGATGGTACCTGCCCATTAAAACATATTGCAAATGCACAGTGACTTTGAAAAAGTAAGGAAACATAAACAAAAAAACATCCCAAAAATTTTTTTTTGGGTTACCAGTTGCATATTTTAGATCACCAGGTGCACATTTCAGGTCACCAGGTGCACATTTGGGATCACCAGGTGCACGGAGGAAAATATTTACTTTTGACTTTGACTTTTGACTTCCTATGACATCATATTGCAAATGGAGAAAACATATGCCTTATGCACAAGTAAAACAAACAGAAATATGTAATACAAGTTGACCAAGGTATAGTTTGAGCAAAGTAAAGTTTGAATTTTGAGCATGACAAATTCGTGATGGTATCTGCCCATTAAAACATATTGCAAATGCACAGTGACTTTGAAAAAGTAAGGAAACATAAACAAAAAAAATCCAAAAAATTTTGTTGCACATTTTAGATCATCAGTTGCACGGAGGAAAATATTTACTTTTGACTTAGACTTTTGACTTCCTATGACATCATATTGCAAATGGAGAAAACATATGCCTTATGC
>NC_143037.1:81792500-81802500 GCF_057628025.1 Oncorhynchus mykiss
TTTAGGCCTGTTTGTGTCCTCTGATGCCCAGATAAAGACATGTAATCCGGCTAGGCATATGTAAGTACCAGGCCAGGGCAGTGGCTTTTGTCCCAGGCCAGGCCAGTGGCTTTGTGGCCTATGTGCCTATGGGCCTTTTCTGGGTTAGCAGGCCCCTGTGGGGGAAAAAAAAAAAATGATTACCCAGGCCTGGCATGAACACTTGACCCGGTGATTGTGAGTCAAGCGCCCTAACCATTAAGCCATACAGCCTTTCGTGAGTAAAGAGACAGCGAGGTGAGGTCAAATTCTCCTTCCCCGTCCAATTAGTCCCATATTGGGCCACAGCTGGGGCTCATTGAGCCCTTGTTAGGGTTAGTTTGTTTGGTGGATCAAACAAAGAGACACGGAGGAAGGCCGGAGAGAGAAGCCATGAGCAGCAGACCAAGACGCGACTGTGGACTTTGTTGTAAACAGAATATTGTGCGGCTAGACCGACATTTAAAGGCTGTACATGGACTTAAGTTTGGTACTATGGAGTGGACGAACGCTATGCAATTTAGCCGGTTTTCGAGTGAGAGACAGCAGCCCGAATCGGGGCAGTATATGCAGCCTGACAACGGTGTTGAACCGCGGCCGGAGGACCCTGTGATTTTGGAGTGTTTTGAAAGTGAGTTGTCCGTGGAGCAGCAGCCTGTGGACGAGGGTGATCAGACGGCAGGTGCGTCGGCGGCGGCGGTGCAGCCAGTCAGTCAGGTCGGTAGTGAACTGTGCTCGGATCCGAGGGAGCAAGGCTGTGACGTGGCGACTTCCACGGAGAGCGAGAGTGATGAGGACGGCGGCGGCGTACCGTCCCGAATGGAGGTTTGGAGTAATGTAATTTTGACTGAATATGAACAATATATTACGGGTAGACAACCTTCAGTTAAACGAATTGACAATAGTCGCACCAGTATATCCCGAGTACGGGAATTCCTCCGCATTATGTCAGAGGGCAAGGCCGATGAAGGACTGTGTTTTCTGGATAACTACAGACGTGTGTATGAGTGGTATGGTCAATGTGATGACCGTGGTTTGGCACCATCCACGTTAAAAATGTACCGGGCCGATATTCGAGGTTTCCTGAATTATCTCATTCAGTTCCGGCCAAATGGTATGCAAGCTAAGGTCGTTGGAATTCGAAAGATGTTACTCTGCTTGGCGAAGATGGACAGGGACTCACGGCAGAGCCAGGCAACTCATAGGGCAAAATTCCGCCAACGCTGCAGGGACGAGGTGCTCAGCGCTGCGGATTTAAAACGCTTTGTTGAGCTAAGCAATCAAGCCATTCCTTCAGTTCTCAGTAGGCTGGAGGTCCGTGCCACCTGCTCTGACAGGCGTAGGTTTGCAGCTCTCATGTCCAGCCGGTTGGCCATATTTAATGGCACTCGACGATCCCCAGTCACCATGTTTAGTGAGAGTGATTTCAATGAAGTAACCCCGGAAGGTGGGGGTTATCAGATGTGTGTAGCTAGCCACAAAACAAACTATAGCTTTGGGGAGTGCAGAATTGTTCTATGTCAGGAGGAATACACTTGGCTTAAACGATTCCATCAAATCAGGCCTCATCTGAGTGGAATGACCTCAGAAATAGAACTCTTCTTTTTCACATCCTGCGGTCAACCTTACGGTAATCTGTGTGAGTATGTGGGGCAAATCTTTGCAGAGTTTGGTATTGGAAGTAAAGTGACCTTCGGTACAATTCGACGCAGTGTTGCCACATTGAACTTTAACCAAGGCTTGGATACAGACCGAGGAACTGTGGCTGACCATATGTGTCACTCTCTGGAAACGCAGGCACGCCACTACCGGTACCACAATTTGCCCAAAAATGCCAGCCGGGCCCGGGCACTGATTGAGGGACAAATCAATAAATGATTAACTGATTAATTAAAGCATATTTGTTTGAAATTCACCCTTGTATTTGTGTCATTTATGCATTAAAATGATTAAAAATGTGTTTCAAAATACATTTACCTGGACTCCCAATATGAAGCCCCAGTACTTTAAAAAATTCACTGGAGTGCGCCAAAGCTACAATATATATGGAGGATTCTAAAATCCATTTACCTTTGGCGCCCTCCGGTGAATTTTCCCCAGTAGTGGGGCTCCATAGTGGGATTTAATATTAGAATGACCGGTAAAAGTATTTAAAACAGTTTTATAATTTTTGGGTGACCAGGTGCACACGGGTCTTTTGGGTGACCAGGTGCACACGGGTCTTTTGGGTGACCAGGTGCACACGGGTCTTTTGGGTGACCAGGTGCACACGGGTCTTTTGGGTGACCAGGTGCACATGGGATTAATAGCAATCTGCATCCATCGCAATTTCTTAAAGTGCCCATAAAGCACCAAGGACGGCCCCGACCGAGACAGGGCCGTAGTGGGGCACTCCCCTAGCGGGCTATATCAATAGAATGACGGGTAAAAATATTTAAAACCGTTTTATAATTTTTAGGTGACCAGGTGCACACGGGTCTTTTGGGTGACCAGGTGCACACGGGTCTTTTGGGTGACCAGGTGCACATGGGATTAATAGCAATCTGCATCCATCGCAATTTCTTAAAGTGCCCATAAAGCACCAAGGACGGCCCCGACCGAGACAGGGCCGTAGTGGGGCACTCCCCTAGCGGGCTATATCAATAGAATGACGGGTAAAAATATTTAAAACCGTTTTATAATTTTTAGGTGACCAGGTGCACACGGGTCTTTTGGGTGACCAGGTGCACACGGGTCTTTTGGGTGACCAGGTGCACATGGGATTAATAGCAATCTGCATCCATCGCAATTTCTTAAAGTGCCCATAAAGCACCAAGGACGGCCCCGACCGAGACAGGGCCGTAGTGGGGCACTCCCCTAGCGGGCTATATCAATAGAATGACGGGTAAAAATATTTAAAACCGTTTTATAATTTTTAGGTGACCAGGTGCACACGGGTCTTTTGGGTGACCAGGTGCACACGGGTCTTTTGGGTGACCAGGTGCACATGGGATTAATAGCAATCTGCATCCATCGCAATTTCTTAAAGTGCCCATAAAGCACCAAGGACGGCCCCGACCGAGACAGGGCCGTAGTGGGGCACTCCCCTAGCGGGCTATATCAATAGAATGACGGGTAAAAATATTTAAAACCGTTTTATAATTTTTAGGTGACCAGGTGCACACGGGTCTTTTGGGTGACCAGGTGCACACGGGTCTTTTGGGTGACCAGGTGCACATGGGATTAATAGCAATCTGCATCCATCGCAATTTCTTAAAGTGCCCATAAAGCACCAAGGACGGCCCCGACCGAGACAGGGCCGTAGTGGGGCACTCCCCTAGCGGGCTATATCAATAGAATGACGGGTAAAAATATTTAAAACCGTTTTATAATTTTTAGGTGACCAGGTGCACACGGGTCTTTTGGGTGACCAGGTGCACACGGGTCTTTTGGGTGACCAGGTGCACATGGGATTAATAGCAATCTGCATCCATCGCAATTTCTTAAAGTGCCCATAAAGCACCAAGGACGGCCCCGACCGAGACAGGGCCGTAGTGGGGCACTCCCCTAGCGGGCTATATCAATAGAATGACGGGTAAAAATATTTAAAACCGTTTTATAATTTTTAGGTGACCAGGTGCACACGGGTCTTTTGGGTGACCAGGTGCACACGGGTCTTTTGGGTGACCAGGTGCACATGGGATTAATAGCAATCTGCATCCATCGCAATTTCTTAAAGTGCCCATAAAGCACCAAGGACGGCCCCGACCGAGACAGGGCCGTAGTGGGGCACTCCCCTAGCGGGCTATATCAATAGAATGACGGGTAAAAATATTTAAAACCGTTTTATAATTTTTAGGTGACCAGGTGCACACGGGTCTTTTGGGTGACCAGGTGCACACGGGTCTTTTGGGTGACCAGGTGCACATGGGATTAATAGCAATCTGCATCCATCGCAATTTCTTAAAGTGCCCATAAAGCACCAAGGACGGCCCCGACCGAGACAGGGCCGTAGTGGGGCACTCCCCTAGCGGGCTATATCAATAGAATGACGGGTAAAAATATTTAAAACCGTTTTATAATTTTTAGGTGACCAGGTGCACACGGGTCTTTTGGGTGACCAGGTGCACACGGGTCTTTTGGGTGACCAGGTGCACATGGGATTAATAGCAATCTGCATCCATCGCAATTTCTTAAAGTGCCCATAAAGCACCAAGGACGGCCCCGACCGAGACAGGGCCGTAGTGGGGCACTCCCCTAGCGGGCTATATCAATAGAATGACGGGTAAAAATATTTAAAACCGTTTTATAATTTTTAGGTGACCAGGTGCACACGGGTCTTTTGGGTGACCAGGTGCACACGGGTCTTTTGGGTGACCAGGTGCACATGGGATTAATAGCAATCTGCATCCATCGCAATTTCTTAAAGTGCCCATAAAGCACCAAGGACGGCCCCGACCGAGACAGGGCCGTAGTGGGGCACTCCCCTAGCGGGCTATATCAATAGAATGACGGGTAAAAATATTTAAAACCGTTTTATAATTTTTAGGTGACCAGGTGCACACGGGTCTTTTGGGTGACCAGGTGCACACGGGTCTTTTGGGTGACCAGGTGCACATGGGATTAATAGCAATCTGCATCCATCGCAATTTCTTAAAGTGCCCATAAAGCACCAAGGACGGCCCCGACCGAGACAGGGCCGTAGTGGGGCACTCCCCTAGCGGGCTATATCAATAGAATGACGGGTAAAAATATTTAAAACCGTTTTATAATTTTTAGGTGACCAGGTGCACACGGGTCTTTTGGGTGACCAGGTGCACACGGGTCTTTTGGGTGACCAGGTGCACATGGGATTAATAGCAATCTGCATCCATCGCAATTTCTTAAAGTGCCCATAAAGCACCAAGGACGGCCCCGACCGAGACAGGGCCGTAGTGGGGCACTCCCCTAGCGGGCTATATCAATAGAATGACGGGTAAAAATATTTAAAACCGTTTTATAATTTTTAGGTGACCAGGTGCACACGGGTCTTTTGGGTGACCAGGTGCACACGGGTCTTTTGGGTGACCAGGTGCACATGGGATTAATAGCAATCTGCATCCATCGCAATTTCTTAAAGTGCCCATAAAGCACCAAGGACGGCCCCGACCGAGACAGGGCCGTAGTGGGGCACTCCCCTAGCGGGCTATATCAATAGAATGACGGGTAAAAATATTTAAAACCGTTTTATAATTTTTAGGTGACCAGGTGCACACGGGTCTTTTGGGTGACCAGGTGCACACGGGTCTTTTGGGTGACCAGGTGCACATGGGATTAATAGCAATCTGCATCCATCGCAATTTCTTAAAGTGCCCATAAAGCACCAAGGACGGCCCCGACCGAGACAGGGCCGTAGTGGGGCACTCCCCTAGCGGGCTATATCAATAGAATGACGGGTAAAAATATTTAAAACCGTTTTATAATTTTTAGGTGACCAGGTGCACACGGGTCTTTTGGGTGACCAGGTGCACACGGGTCTTTTGGGTGACCAGGTGCACATGGGATTAATAGCAATCTGCATCCATCGCAATTTCTTAAAGTGCCCATAAAGCACCAAGGACGGCCCCGACCGAGACAGGGCCGTAGTGGGGCACTCCCCTAGCGGGCTATATCAATAGAATGACGGGTAAAAATATTTAAAACCGTTTTATAATTTTTAGGTGACCAGGTGCACACGGGTCTTTTGGGTGACCAGGTGCACACGGGTCTTTTGGGTGACCAGGTGCACATGGGATTAATAGCAATCTGCATCCATCGCAATTTCTTAAAGTGCCCATAAAGCACCAAGGACGGCCCCGACCGAGACAGGGCCGTAGTGGGGCACTCCCCTAGCGGGCTATATCAATAGAATGACGGGTAAAAATATTTAAAACCGTTTTATAATTTTTAGGTGACCAGGTGCACACGGGTCTTTTGGGTGACCAGGTGCACACGGGTCTTTTGGGTGACCAGGTGCACATGGGATTAATAGCAATCTGCATCCATCGCAATTTCTTAAAGTGCCCATAAAGCACCAAGGACGGCCCCGACCGAGACAGGGCCGTAGTGGGGCACTCCCCTAGCGGGCTATATCAATAGAATGACGGGTAAAAATATTTAAAACCGTTTTATAATTTTTAGGTGACCAGGTGCACACGGGTCTTTTGGGTGACCAGGTGCACACGGGTCTTTTGGGTGACCAGGTGCACATGGGATTAATAGCAATCTGCATCCATCGCAATTTCTTAAAGTGCCCATAAAGCACCAAGGACGGCCCCGACCGAGACAGGGCCGTAGTGGGGCACTCCCCTAGCGGGCTATATCAATAGAATGACGGGTAAAAATATTTAAAACCGTTTTATAATTTTTAGGTGACCAGGTGCACACGGGTCTTTTGGGTGACCAGGTGCACACGGGTCTTTTGGGTGACCAGGTGCACATGGGATTAATAGCAATCTGCATCCATCGCAATTTCTTAAAGTGCCCATAAAGCACCAAGGACGGCCCCGACCGAGACAGGGCCGTAGTGGGGCACTCCCCTAGCGGGCTATATCAATAGAATGACGGGTAAAAATATTTAAAACCGTTTTATAATTTTTAGGTGACCAGGTGCACACGGGTCTTTTGGGTGACCAGGTGCACACGGGTCTTTTGGGTGACCAGGTGCACATGGGATTAATAGCAATCTGCATCCATCGCAATTTCTTAAAGTGCCCATAAAGCACCAAGGACGGCCCCGACCGAGACAGGGCCGTAGTGGGGCACTCCCCTAGCGGGCTATATCAATAGAATGACGGGTAAAAATATTTAAAACCGTTTTATAATTTTTAGGTGACCAGGTGCACACGGGTCTTTTGGGTGACCAGGTGCACACGGGTCTTTTGGGTGACCAGGTGCACACGGGTCTTTTGGGTGACCAGGTGCACACGGGTCTTTTGGGTGACCAGGTGCACACGGGTCTTTTGGGTGACCAGGTGCACACGGGTCTTTTGGGTGACCAGGTGCACACGGGTCTTTTGGGTGACCAGGTGCACACGGGTCTTTTGGGTGACCAGGTGCACACGGGTCTTTTGGGTGACCAGGTGCACGCCGGCCTTTGGGTGACCAGGTGCACACGGTCCTTTTGGGTGACCAGGTGCACGCCGGCCTTTGGGTGACCAGGTGCACGCCGGCCTTTGGGTGACCAGGTGCACACGGGTCTTTTGGGTGACCAGGTGCACACGGGTCTTTTGGGTGACCAGGTGCACGCCGGCCTTTGGGTGACCAGGTGCACACGGTCCTTTTGGGTGACCAGGTGCACGCCGGCCTTTGGGTGACCAGGTGCACGCCGGCCTTTGGGTGACCAGGTGCACACGGTCCTTTTGGGTGACCAGGTGCACGCCGGCCTTTGGGTGACCAGGTGCACGCCGGCCTTTGGGTGACCAGGTGCACATGGTCCTTTGGGTGACCAGGTGCACATGGTCCTTTGGGTGACCAGGTGCACATGGTCCTTTTGGGTGACCAGGTGCACATGGTCCTTTGGGTGACCAGGTGCACGCCGGCCTTTGGGTGACCAGGTGCACATGGTCCTTTGGGTGACCAGGTGCACGCCGGCCTTTGGGTGACCAGGTGCACACGGGTCTTTTGGGTGACCAGGTGCACGCCGGCCTTTGGGTGACCAGGTGCACATGGTCCTTTTGGGTGACCAGGTGCACGCCGGCCTTTGGGTGACCAGGTGCACGCCGGTCCTTTTGGGTGACCAGGTGCACAAGTTCCATTTGGGTGACCAGGTGCACGCGGTTCATAACAGCGCGGTTATCTGCTTTAATGTCCGAGGAGGGGTGCTTAAGTGTGGGTGCCCTGGTTCACCTGGTATGCGAGGTTGTGGAGGTGGGGGGGGTCCCCTGCTGGTATCATCCCCGAAATAGAGGGGTGATACCCGGGTGGTGAGTAAGGGCCTACAAGCCTGGAGGTCAATAGCTCCAGGGGGTAAGCTCTACTGTCATGTCCGTAAATAGAGTGGTGTTACCCGGGTTTTGAACCATATTTAAATTTTTGGGTTACCAGATGCACGTTTTCAATCACCAGTTGCACGGAGGATTAATAGCAATCTGCATCCATCGCAATTTCTTAAAGTGTCCATAAAGCACCAAGGACGGCCCCGACCGAGACAGGGCCGTAGTGGGGCACTCCCCTAGCGGGCTATATCAATAGAATGACCGGTAAAATGATTTAAAACAGTTTTATAATTTTTGGGTTACCAGATGCACGTTTTCAATCACCAGTTGCACGGAGGATTAATAGCAATCTGCATCCATCGCAATTTCTTAAAGTGTCCATAAAGCACCAAGGACGGCCCCGACCGAGACAGGGCCGTAGTGGGGCACTCCCCTAGCGGGCTATATCAATAGAATGACCGGTAAAATGATTTAAAACAGTTTTATAATTTTTGGGTTACCAGATGCACGTTTTCAATCACCAGTTGCACGGAGGATTAATAGCAATCTGCATCCATCGCAATTTCTTAAAGTGTCCATAAAGCACCAAGGACGGCCCCGACCGAGACAGGGCCGTAGTGGGGCACTCCCCTAGCGGGCTATATCAATAGAATGACCGGTAAAATGATTTAAAACAGTTTTATAATTTTTGGGTTACCAGATGCACGTTTTCAATCACCAGTTGCACGGAGGATTAATAGCAATCTGCATCCATCGCAATTTCTTAAAGTGTCCATAAAGCACCCAAGGACGGCCCCGACCGAGACAGGGCCGTAGTGGGGCACTCCCCTAGCGGGCTATATCAATAGAATGACCGGTAAAATGATTTAAAACAGTTTTATAATTTTTGGGTTACCAGATGCACGTTTTCAATCACCAGTTGCACGGAGGATTAATAGCAATCTGCATCCATCGCAATTTCTTAAAGTGTCCATAAAGCACCCAAGGACGGCCCCGACCGAGACAGGGCCGTAGTGGGGCACTCCCCTAGCGGGCTATATCAATAGAATGACCGGTAAAATGATTTAAAACAGTTTTATAATTTTTGGGTTACCAGATGCACGTTTTCAATCACCAGTTGCACGGAGGATTAATAGCAATCTGCATCCATCGCAATTTCTTAAAGTGTCCATAAAGCACCCAAGGACGGCCCCGACCGAGACAGGGCCGTAGTGGGGCACTCCCCTAGCGGGCTATATCAATAGAATGACCGGTAAAATGATTTAAAACAGTTTTATAATTTTTGGGTTACCAGATGCACGTTTTCAATCACCAGTTGCACGGAGGATTAATAGCAATCTGCATCCATCGTGATTTCTTAAAGTGTGTAAAAAGCACCCAAGGACGGCCCTGACAGAGAGAGGGCCGTAGTGGGGCACTCCCCTAGCGGGCTATATCAATAGAATGACGGGTAAAAGTATTTAAAACCGTTTTATAATTTTTGGGTTACCAGATGCACGTTTTCAATCACCAGGTGCACGGAGGAAAATGAGCATTTGCATCCATAGTCATGTTTTAAACCGTCCATAAAGCACTCTTGGCCGGCCCCGGCAGAGAGAGAAAAAGAGGGGAAAAGTGTTGAAAAAAAAAAAAAATCCTACCTTCCATAAATAATTGGGACCGGCCCCCATTGCTAAAGGTCCGTAGTAGGGTGCGCCATAACCGGACATGAATATATGGAACACCGCTAACCGCATAGAGAACCGTGTTTTGGGTGACCAGGTGCACGTTTTCAATCACCAGTTGCACGGAGAGAGAAAAAAGTAATCATACCTTCCATAAATAATTGGGACCGGCCCCCATTGAAAAGGTCCGTAGTAGGGTGCGCCATAACCGGACATGAATATATGGAACACCGCTAACCGCATAGAGAACCGTGTTTTGGGTGACCAGGTGCACGTTTTCAATCACCAGTTGCACGGAGAGAGAAAAAAGTAATCATACCTTCCATAAATAATTGGGACCGGCCCCCATTGAAAAGGTCCGTAGTAGGGTGCGCCATAACCGGA
>NC_143037.1:81807500-81810240 GCF_057628025.1 Oncorhynchus mykiss
CAGCGCTGCGGATTTAAAACGCTTTGTTGAGCTAAGCAATCAAGCCATTCCTTCAGTTCTCAGTAGGCTGGAGGTCCGTGCCACCTGCTCTGACAGGCGTAGGTTTGCAGCTCTCATGTCCAGCCGGTTGGCCATATTTAATGGCACTCGACGATCCCCAGTCACCATGTTTAGTGAGAGTGATTTCAATGAAGTAACCCCGGAAGGTGGGGGTTATCAGATGTGTGTAGCTAGCCACAAAACAAACTATAGCTTTGGGGAGTGCAGAATTGTTCTATGTCAGGAGGAATACACTTGGCTTAAACGATTCCATCAAATCAGGCCTCATCTGAGTGGAATGACCTCAGAAATAGAACTCTTCTTTTTCACATCCTGCGGTCAACCTTACGGTAATCTGTGTGAGTATGTGGGGCAAATCTTTGCAGAGTTTGGTATTGGAAGTAAAGTGACCTTCGGTACAATTCGACGCAGTGTTGCCACATTGAACTTTAACCAAGGCTTGGATACAGACCGAGGAACTGTGGCTGACCATATGTGTCACTCTCTGGAAACGCAGGCACGCCACTACCGGTACCACAATTTGCCCAAAAATGCCAGCCGGGCCCGGGCACTGATTGAGGGACAAATCAATAAATGATTAACTGATTAATTAAAGCATATTTGTTTGAAATTCACCCTTGTATTTGTGTCATTTATGCATTAAAATGATTAAAAATGTGTTTCAAAATACATTTACCTGGACTCCCAATATGAAGCCCCAGTACTTTAAAAAATTCACTGGAGTGCGCCAAAGCTACAATATATATGGAGGATTCTAAAATCCATTTACCTTTGGCGCCCTCCGGTGAATTTTCCCCAGTAGTGGGGCTCCATAGTGGGATTTAATATTAGAATGACCGGTAAAAGTATTTAAAACAGTTTTATAATTTTTGGGTGACCAGGTGCACACGGGTCTTTTGGGTGACCAGGTGCACACGGGTCTTTTGGGTGACCAGGTGCACACGGGTCTTTTGGGTGACCAGGTGCACACGGGTCTTTTGGGTGACCAGGTGCACATGGGATTAATAGCAATCTGCATCCATCGCAATTTCTTAAAGTGCCCATAAAGCACCAAGGACGGCCCCGACCGAGACAGGGCCGTAGTGGGGCACTCCCCTAGCGGGCTATATCAATAGAATGACGGGTAAAAATATTTAAAACCGTTTTATAATTTTTAGGTGACCAGGTGCACACGGGTCTTTTGGGTGACCAGGTGCACACGGGTCTTTTGGGTGACCAGGTGCACATGGGATTAATAGCAATCTGCATCCATCGCAATTTCTTAAAGTGCCCATAAAGCACCAAGGACGGCCCCGACCGAGACAGGGCCGTAGTGGGGCACTCCCCTAGCGGGCTATATCAATAGAATGACGGGTAAAAATATTTAAAACCGTTTTATAATTTTTAGGTGACCAGGTGCACACGGGTCTTTTGGGTGACCAGGTGCACACGGGTCTTTTGGGTGACCAGGTGCACATGGGATTAATAGCAATCTGCATCCATCGCAATTTCTTAAAGTGCCCATAAAGCACCAAGGACGGCCCCGACCGAGACAGGGCCGTAGTGGGGCACTCCCCTAGCGGGCTATATCAATAGAATGACGGGTAAAAATATTTAAAACCGTTTTATAATTTTTAGGTGACCAGGTGCACACGGGTCTTTTGGGTGACCAGGTGCACACGGGTCTTTTGGGTGACCAGGTGCACATGGGATTAATAGCAATCTGCATCCATCGCAATTTCTTAAAGTGCCCATAAAGCACCAAGGACGGCCCCGACCGAGACAGGGCCGTAGTGGGGCACTCCCCTAGCGGGCTATATCAATAGAATGACGGGTAAAAATATTTAAAACCGTTTTATAATTTTTAGGTGACCAGGTGCACACGGGTCTTTTGGGTGACCAGGTGCACACGGGTCTTTTGGGTGACCAGGTGCACATGGGATTAATAGCAATCTGCATCCATCGCAATTTCTTAAAGTGCCCATAAAGCACCAAGGACGGCCCCGACCGAGACAGGGCCGTAGTGGGGCACTCCCCTAGCGGGCTATATCAATAGAATGACGGGTAAAAATATTTAAAACCGTTTTATAATTTTTAGGTGACCAGGTGCACACGGGTCTTTTGGGTGACCAGGTGCACACGGGTCTTTTGGGTGACCAGGTGCACATGGGATTAATAGCAATCTGCATCCATCGCAATTTCTTAAAGTGCCCATAAAGCACCAAGGACGGCCCCGACCGAGACAGGGCCGTAGTGGGGCACTCCCCTAGCGGGCTATATCAATAGAATGACGGGTAAAAATATTTAAAACCGTTTTATAATTTTTAGGTGACCAGGTGCACACGGGTCTTTTGGGTGACCAGGTGCACACGGGTCTTTTGGGTGACCAGGTGCACATGGGATTAATAGCAATCTGCATCCATCGCAATTTCTTAAAGTGCCCATAAAGCACCAAGGACGGCCCCGACCGAGACAGGGCCGTAGTGGGGCACTCCCCTAGCGGGCTATATCAATAGAATGACGGGTAAAAATATTTAAAACCGTTTTATAATTTTTAGGTGACCAGGTGCACACGGGTCTTTTGGGTGACCAGGTGCACACGGGTCTTTTGGGTGACCAGGTGCACATGGATTATAGCACGCACACTAGCCCCGACCGAGACGCCGTATGGCACTCCCCTAGCCTAACAAACTAAAATATA
>NC_143038.1:0-17500 GCF_057628025.1 Oncorhynchus mykiss
TAGTCAGATGTTACTATCGAATACTGAAGTATAATTACAAGCATATCATAAGTGTCAAAGGCTTTTATTGACAATTACATGAAGTTGATGCAAAGAGTCAATATTTGCAGTGTTGACCCTTCTTTTTCAAGACCTCTGTATTATGCCCTGGCATGCTGTCAATCAACTTCTGAGCCACATGATGGCAGCCCATTCTTGCATAATAAATGCTTGGAGTTTGTCAGAATTTGTGGGTTTTTGGTTGTCCATCCACCTCTTGAGGATTGACCACAAGTTCTCAATGGGATTAAGGTCTGGGGAGTTTCCTGGCCATGGACCCAAAATATAGTTTTTTTGTTCCCCGAGCCACTTAGTTTTCACTTTTGCCTTATGGCAAAGTGCTCCATCATGCTGGAAAAGGCATTGTTCATCACCAAACTGTTCCTGGATGGTTGGGAGAAGTTGCTCTCGACGGATGTGTTGATACAATTCTTTATTCATGGCTGTGTTCTTAGGCAAAATTGTGAGTGAGCCCACTCCCTTGGCTGAGAAGCAAACCCACACATGAATAGTCTCAGGATGCTTTACTGTTGGCATGGCACAGGACTGACGGTAGCGCTCACCTTGTCTTCTCCAGACAAGCTTTTTTCCGGATACCCCAAACAATCGTAAAGGGGATTCATCAGAGAAAATGACTTTACCCCAGTCCTCAGCAGTCCAATCCCTGTCCCTTTTGCAGAATATCAGTCTGTCCCTGATGTTTACCTGGAGAGAAGTGGCTTCTTTGCTGCCCTTCTTGACACCAGGCCATCCTCCAAAACTCTTCGCCTCACTGTGCGAGCAGATGCACTCACACCTGCCTGCTGCCATTCCAGAGCAAGCTCTGTACTGGTGGTGCCCCGATCCCGCAGCTGAATCAACTTTAGGAGACGGTCCTGACGCTTGCCAGACTTTTTTGGGTGCCCTGAAGCCTTCTTCACAACAATTGAACCGCTCTCCTTGAAGTTCTTGATGATCCGATAAATGGTTGATTTAGGTGAACTCTTACTGGTAGCAATATCCTTGCCTGTGAAGCCCTTTTGTACAAAGCAATGATGACGGCATGTGTTTCCTTGCAGGTAACCATGGTTGACAGAAGAAGAACAATGATTCCAAGCACCACCCTCCTTTTGAAGATTCCAGTCTGTTATTCAAACTCAATCAGCATGACAGAGTGATCTCCAGCATTGTCCTCGTCAACACTCACACCTGTGTTAACGAGAGAATCACTGACATGATGTCAGCTGGTCCTTTTGTGGCAGGGCTGAAATGCAGTGGAAATGTTTTTGGGGAATCAGTTCATTTAGAGAGAGAGACAGTGAGAGAGAGACAGAGAGAGACAGACAGAGAGAGAGACAGAGAGAGAGAGACAGAGACAGACAGAGAGAGACAGACAGAGAGAGACAGAGAGAGACAGACAGAGAGAGACAGAGAGAGACAGACAGAGAGAGAGACAGAGACAGACAGAGAGAGAGACAGAGACAGACAGAGAGAGACAGAGAGAGACAGAGAGAGACAGAGAAAGACAGAGACAGAGAGAGACAGAGACAGAGACAGTGAGAAAGATATATAGAGAGACAGAGACAGAGACAGAGAGAAATATATATAGAGAGACAGAGACAGAGACAGAGAGAAAGATATATAGAGAGACAGAGAAACAGTGAAAGAGTGAGCGAGGCAGGCGTAGAGGTGTCTCACATTGGTGAAAACACAGACAGAGATACAAAGACAGACAGACAAGTGCAGAGGTGTTGTCTCATGTTGTTGAGAGGCAATTCAGAGAAATATACACACACAACACGAGTGGAAAGACCAACAGAGACAGCTGGATAGAAAGAAAAGCACGGGAGAGAAACAGAAAGATGTGTGTTGTCTCACTTGGTTGCTTGGTGACTCAGGCCAGACAGGGTCCTCTGCAGCCAGGGCGATGCTGCTCATTGCGATCACAGACAGGATACTGAACTCAAAGTACTTCCTGGTCAGGATGTAGTGGCAGCACCTACGGAACCTGCAACACACACACACAATACAACGCACCCACAAAGTGATGCATGCTGTTTCAATAGTCTGTGTAGCTAGCTTGTTACTCTGTCTTATTTTTCCAGGAATCATGGGGCTCCTTTCATGTTCCAACATTTGACCAAATGGACTACGCATCTGGGAACTTTGTCTGTGCTCCGTTCTGTGTGGTTAAGATTGGACTGGTACTCCCCTCTTCCGTTTCCTGAATGGAACATAACTTCTCTCTCTATCACACATACACCATATGACCAAAAGTAGGTGGACTTCTACTCGAACATCTCATTCCAAAATCATGGGCATTAATAAGGAGTTGGTGTCCCCCTTTGCTGCTATAACAGCCTCCACTCTTCTGGGAAGGCTTCCCACTAGATGTTGGAACATTGCTGCGGGGACTTGCTTCCATTCAGCCACAAGAGCATTAGTGAGGTCGGGTACTGATGTTGGGCGATTAGGCCTGGCTTGCAGTCGGCGTTCCAATTCATCCCAAAGGTGTTCGATGGGGTTGAGGTCAGGGCTCTGTGCAGGCCAGTTAAGTTCTTCCATACCGATCTCAACAAACCATTTCTGTATGGACAACACTTTGTGCACAGGGGCATTGTCATGATGAAACAGGAAAGGGCCTTAACCAAACTGTTGCCACAAAGTTGGAAGCACAGAATCGTCTAGAATGTATGCTGTAGCGTTAAGATATTCCTTCACAGCCTCTCGAGTGGTGCAGCGGTCTAAGGCACTGCATCGCAGTGCTAGAGGCATCACTACAGATCCGAGTTCGGTCCCGGGCTGTGTCGCAGCCGGCCACGACCGGAAGACCCATGAGGAGGCGCAGAATTGGCCCAGCGTTGTCCGGGTTAGGGGAGGGTTTGTCCGGGTTAGGGGAGGGTTTGTCCGGGTTAGGGGAGGCGTTGTCCGGGTTAGGGGAGGGTTTGTCCGGGTTAGGGGAGGGTTTGTCCGGCTGGGATGTCCTTGTTGAGCTTTACACCACTCCAGCCGACGCTTGGCCTTGCACATGGTGATCTTAGGCTTGTTCTTCCATGGAAACACATTTCATGAAGCTCCTGAAGAACAGTTATTGTGCTGATGTTGCTTCCAGAGGCAGTTTGGAACTTGGTAGTGAGTTGCAACCGAGGACAGATGATTTTTATGCTCTACGTGCTTCAGCACTCGGCGGTGGATTTTATACACCTGTCAGCACCGAGTCTGAAATGGCTGAAATGGCTGCATCCACTCATTTGAAGGGGTGTCCACATACTTCTGTATATATAGTGTACAACACCCACGTACACACACACACACACTCACGGGTTGGTGGTGGACAGTATGAAACAGGAGCTGAACGGGGGCATTGGTTTGGGACCATCTTCATCGCCCCCTTCATCCTCCTCTTCCTCCTTCTTCTCCTCATCCTTCTTTTTCTGGTCTGTGTTAGCATTCTTGTTCACTGAGATGAAGAGAGGAAAAAAGGAGAGAGCGAGAGAGAGAGATGAAGAGAGAGAGAGAGTTGAAGAGAGTCAAGAGAGAGTGTCAAAGTATTAGAATGATCCAAAATAGTACATTCACCACCCATACATAAACTCACACACACCCCGCCTTCCCCCACACACACCCACCCACCTTGCAGGATGGCATTGGTGGAGGGATATGGATAGACAGGAGGCATCATATCCACGACCGTATGAGCCGGCTTGGCCATACTGGTCAGAATTAGACTGTCCATACTATGGTGGTGTGTGTCTGCTGTCACACTGCGGTTCAGGAGGTTATTCACAAGGTCAGGGTGGTCTGGGGGCAGCGGGTGGAGGGTGTGGTCGTGTAGTTTGCTGTTGTTGAGGAGGTTGTCTAGGTCTTCCCTGTACTGACTGTCCTGTCTGAGAATGGGCCGAGCGGTGGAGAGGTTGGGGCCACTGCAGTGGTGGTCTCTGACGGAGGGATGGGGGGTGGGAGAAGAGGGAGGGAGAGGGAAAGAGAGGAAGAGTGAGAGGGGGTAGAGTTTGGGGGAGGCAGGCGCAAGAACAGTGACATCTTGAAAAAACATAGTTACTATGCTGCTTATTTAATGACATACAGTACAGGACACTGGCTTCGACAAATCAATAGCACTCTACACCACCGTTCAAAAGTTTGGGGTCACTTAGAAATGTCTTTTTCTTTTTAAATAAAAGCAACAAAAAAAAGTCCATTAAAATAACATCAAATTGATCAGAAATTGGCAGATTTTTAATGGAATATCTACATAGGCGTACAGACAATTTTTTTTTATTTTATTTTTTACCTTTATTTAACCAGGCAAGTCAGTTAAGAACAAATTCTTATTTTCAATGATGGCCTGGGAACGGTGGGTTAACTGCCTGTTCAGGGGCAGAACGACAGATGTGTACCTTGTCAGCTCGGGGGTTTGAACTCACAACCTTCCGGTTACTAGTCCAACGCTCTAACCACTAGGCTACCCGTGACCCTGCCGCCCAATGGACAATGACCTAAAGTACAGCTCCAAACTATGCAATAACTATTTAGGGAAGAAGCAGTCAGCTGGTATTCTGTCTATAAGGGAGTGGCCAGCACAGTCACCGGATCTCAACCCTATTTGTTGTTGTGGGAGCAGCTTGACCATATGGTAGGTAAGAAGTGCCCATCAAGCCAATCCAACTTGTGGGAGGTGCTTCAGGAAGCATGGGGTGAAATCTCTTCAGATTATCTCAACAACTTGACAACTAGAATGCCAAAGGTCTGCAAGGCTGTAATTGCTGCAAATGGAGGATTCTTTGACGAAAGCAAAGTTTGAAGGACACAATTACTATTTCAATTAAAAATCATTATTTATAACCATGTCAACATCTTGACTATATTTCCTATTCATTTTGCACCTCATATCATGTATGTTTTCATGGAAAACAAGGACATTTGTAAGTGACCCCACACGTTTGAACGGTAGTGTACATACTGTTGATCCCCAAAGGAAACATTAGGTTTGATATTGACAGATTCAGACACAGACACAGGGATCCTCTGTCACTCACTTTCTAACTCGATGCTGTCGGCTCCTCTCTCCATGCCGATGACGCCTCGGCCTCCTCCCCTCCCCCTCTACCTCACCCCCCTCCCCTACCACTACCCCTTCTGTCCCCTTACACTTATGCCTTCTCCCTCCCTCCTCCCCCTCCCTCCTAACCCTCCTGTGCCTCCTCTTCTCATCCCCCACTCCTCCCTCGCTATAATGCGGTGACATACTCCTCCCCTCCTTCCCTTCTTTATGCCTACATCTCCTTCCATGTTCCCTTCTTTCTTCAATACCCTCCAGCGTCTGCAGGGACAATCTGCTCCCCCCGTGCCCCAGGCGGGCCTCTCTCTCTGGGCCACTACCTCCCCTTGGTTCACCCCCCCTGTATCTCTGATGGTAGCAGGCCTGGCGTCTGATGTATTCTTCAGCCCTCTGCTGGCCCAGGGTGTCCTGCGGGTCTAGAGGGGGCTCTCCGGGCCGGGTCTTGTTGGTATTGTTGTTGCGGTTGTCCTGGGGGTTGACCACCAGCGGACGGTCCAGGTGGGTCTTCATGTCCCCCGCACGATGGGGGTACGACACCTGGGGAGGGAGGGGGTTAAGGATGGTAATGATGTTATCTTCTGAAACCGGATCAATAAGTTACTTTATATAGGCAAACAACACGTGGACCTCAAGTTAAGATTCTTCCATAAATAAAGAAAACCCTATGTTTATTCTCTTCTAACTTAAATCCTTTCTCCTTTCCTGAGCCCGACTCCTAGAACCAGAGATGTGCAGAGTTTAGCAAACAGTCTGCCATTTTGTCACCAAAGGTTCTATTTGTGGATGTAACTAGTGGGACATTTTTGGCACCAATAGCTACCAGTAATTTACCAAAGTTACCGGAATTGTCTGTAATTTTGGTAATTAACAGGTAATCTATGACAATCTATGGTAACTTTGGTCATTCAGACCTGAATAACGTAATAAAACATGTATTCACATATTGTCCATAAGTTTCTAGTGGATAGACCATATGGTTCAAGAGAAAAGAGCCTAGTGAATGGAAAAAGCACTTCATCAACAACGGCGTTATTTTCTATTTACTCTGCAACTCTTCCAACTGTTGACCTTTTTCACAACAGCCACCAGTTTTGCGGCAGAACATTTACAACGTTGAAATACTGACACAGTAAAATAAATAAAAGTCTTGCAAATGCCAAGAGGGTGCAAAGCTGTCGTCAAGGCAAAGGGGGGCTATTTGAAGAATCTCAATTATAAAATATATTTTTATATTTTTATATTTAGTTTAACACTTTTTTGGTTACTACATGATTCCGTATGTGATATTTAATAGTGTTGATGTGTTCACTGTTATTCTACAATGTAAAAATAGTAAAAATAAAGAAAAACCCTTGAATGAGTAGTTGTTCTAAAACTGTTGACTGGTACTGTATATACACAGTATGCGTTTATCTGAGACTCTATGGGTAACATTTACACTACAGTGTTGTTATTACTGTGTAATCATTCAGTACAGTACTACAATCTCAGTTACTATTTTTTACACTACATTTACACTGTAAGATTAGTTATTGTTGAAGTTACACTGTACTGACATGCATAACTAGACAGTAAAAAAGGACTGTGAAGTGTTTTATTGTCTCTCTCACCTCCCCCCCCCCTCTCCTCTGACCTTCCAGTGTTCTGTGTCTCTCACCTCTCTCCCCCCTCTCCTCTGACCTTCCAGTGTTCTGTATCTCTCCCTCCCCCCTCTCCTCTGACCTTCCAGTGTTCTGTATCTCTCCCTCCCCCCTTTCCTCTGACCTCCCAGTGTTCTGTGTCTCTCACCTCTCCCCCCCCTCTCCTCTGACTTTCCAGTGTTCTGTGTCTCTCACCTCTCCCTCCCCCTCTCCCCTGACCTCCCAGTGTTCTGTGTCTCTCACCTCTCCTCCCCCTCTCCTCTGACCTTCCAGTGTTCTGTGTCTCTCACCTCTCCCTCCCCCCTCTCCTCTGACCTTCCAGTGTTCTGTGTCTCTCACCTCTCCCTCCCCCCTCTCCTCTGACCTTCCAGTGTTCTGTGTCTCTCACCTCTCACCTCTCCCTCCCCCCTCTCCTCTGACCTTCCAGTGTTCTGTGTCTCTCACCTCTCCCTCCCCCCTCTCCTCTGACCTTCCAGTGTTCTGTGTCTCTCACCTCTCCTCCCCCTCTCCTCTGACCTTCCAGTGTTCTGTGTCTCTCACCTCCCCCCCCCTCTCCTCTGACCTTCCAGTGTTCTGTGTCTCTCACCTCTCCCTCCCCCCTCTCCTCTGACCTTCCAGTGTTCTGTGTCTCTCACCTCTCCCTCTCCTCTGACCTTTCAGTGTTCTGTGTCTCTCACCTCTCCCCCCCCTCCTCTGACCTTCCAGTGTTCTGTGTCTCTCACCTCTCCCTCCCCTCTCCTCTGACCTTTCAGTGTTCTGTGTCTCTCACCTCTCCCCCCCCTCTCCTCTGACCTTCCAGTGTTCTGTGTCTCTCACCCCCCCCCCCTCTCCTCTGACCTTCCAGTGTTCTGTGTCTCTCACCTCTCCCCCCCCCTCTCCTCTGACCTTCCAGTGTTCTGTGTCTCTCACCCCCCCCCCCTCCTCTGACCTTCCAGTGTTCTGTGTCTCTCAACTCTCCCTCCCCCCTCTCCTCTGACCTTCCAGTGTTCTGTGTCTCTCACCCCCCCCTCCTCTGACTTTCCAGTGTTCTGTGTCTCTCACCTCTCCTCCCGCTCTCCTCTGACCTTCCAGTGTTCTGTGTCTCTCACCTCTCCCTCCCCCTTCTCCTCTGACCTTCCAGTGTTCTGTGTCTCTCACCTCTCCCTCCCCCCTCTCCTCTGACCTTCCAGTGTTCTGTGTCTCTCACCTCTCCCTCCCCCTCTCCTCTGACCTTCCAGTGTTCTGTGTCTCTCACCTCTCCCTCCCCCCTCTCCTCTGACCTTCCAGTGTTCTGTGTCTTTCACCTCTCCTCCCCCTCTCCTCTGACCTTCCAGTGTTCTGTGTCTCTCACCTCTCCCCCCCCCTCTCCTCTGACCTTCCAGTGTTCTGTGTCTCTCACCTCTCCCTCCCCCCTCTCCTCTGACTTTCCAGTGTTCTGTGTCTCTCACCCCCCCCCCCTCTCCTCTGACCTTCCAGTGTTCTGTGTCTCTCACCTCTCCCTCCCCCCTCTCCTCTGACCTTCCAGTGTTCTGTGTCTCTCACCTCTCCCTCTCCTCTGACCTTTCAGTGTTCTGTGTCTCTCACCTCTCCCCCCCCTCCTCTGACCTTCCAGTGTTCTGTGTCTCTCACCTCTCCCTCCCCTCTCCTCTGACCTTTCAGTGTTCTGTGTCTCTCACCTCTCCCCCCCTCTCCTCTGACCTTCCAGTGTTCTGTGTCTCTCACCCCCCCCCCTCTCCTCTGACCTTCCAGTGTTCTGTGTCTCTCACCTCTCCCCCCCCCCCTCTCCTCTGACCTTCCAGTGTTCTGTGTCTCTCACCTCTCCCTCCCCCTCTCCTCTGACCTTCCAGTGTTCTGTGTCTCTCACCTCTCCCTCCCCCTCTCCCCTGACCTTCCAGTGTTCTGTGTCTCTCACCTCTCCCTCCCCCTCTCCCCTGACCTTCCAGTCCTCCGTGTCCATCTCGTTGTACAGGGCCTCTCTGCTGGTCATCAGGTTCTGTCTCCTTATCTCACTGGTCCTCTGTTCCCACACGGATTTACCACCAGCCTTATTATTCTTCTGCTGCTCCTTACTGTGGGGAGAGAAAAAAAGAAAGAAAATTAGGAAGAAATAAAAAGAGAGAGAGAGAGAGGGAAGTGTAGAAGAAGAAGATACGGAGAGGAAGATAGGGATAAGAAAGAAGAGAGGAGAATGGGATCAGTTGTGAATGTTGCTAGACGAGATAGAAGAGATAACTAGACGTTTTTTTTCTACCAGCCCCCCTAAGCGATGATGTCATAGACCCAACAGCAGACAGACAGCCAGTGAGAAGAGTCCTTGTAGCCCACATAGGAATACACTGCAGAGGTTGCTGTGATGATGATGATGATTACGATGATGATGGTGGTGAAGATGATTATGATGGAAGTGCCAAAACATCGACAGATACCTCAAATTATTAAGGTAGTTTTTACACATAAATTGTTTATTACAAGATTTTGTTGAATAAGCCTTTTTGTTTGTTGAATTTTCAACCACATTATTTTACCAACATTATATCAACAAAATCTCAAACAGTTTGTTTCAATATATACAAACGATTCCCTTCTTGCGAGACAAAGACAGAGACGAAGACATAGCCATGGACTTTTGAGAAGGTAGGGGGTGAAATGTGTTACAGCCTTCAGCCCCCCCTCAACTGCACACCCACCCCCCTCCCAAATGACCCCTCCTGTACTTCCCCTTGAGTACCTCACTAACACCTCTTACCTCCAACGATTCAGATATTTCAGATCATTCTAGACGTGAATGATGACAAATCCTCATAGAAAAGAATGGTCAGTTTTCAATTCAAATATGACATTTCAATTCATCCTTTTGAATCTACTGAATTGAAACTGGAATTGACCCCAACAACCCCAGCTAGCCAGCTTATCACACCTACTAACAAAATGACAGCCAGCCAGAGGTGAACAAACAAACACCAAAACAAGGATCAGGAATTAGGATTGGCAAAACCCAAAAACGTTCCCAAAGTTCCCAGGTTTTCCAGAAACCCCAACTGGAATATTCCAACTGGAAATGTTCAAATATATGTATTTTTTTAACCCCGGAGGTTTTTAGAATGTTGCAACCCTAAATCATGAAACAGCACGGAAAGACAGACTGAAAAAACGACACGAACAAAAGAACGACACAAACTTCAAAAATAAAGGAAAAACAACACCAGAAAAAGATGGATGAGGAAAGGATCACATGAAAAGTAAAAAATAAAAAAGTAAAGTGTAAAATGAGATAAACGAGTAAATACCAGTCAAGCACATTCTCTGTGGCATCGATACGCTCAGTTTTTGTTACTGTCACTCTGAAGAGGAGACAAGGAGGGGAGGGAGCGACACAGCCGACATAAAAACAACGCCGCCACAACCTTCCTCCCACCACTTCTACCGTACACAACGTTTATATACAACCTTCTCACAACATTTCCTTTTTTTTCTTTCTGTCCACAACGTTTCCACAACGTTGAGAAGAGTGAGTGTGCTCAGAGTGTTGTTAGTGTCATGAGAAATAGGGGTGTTAGGAAGGTGAATCGAATAAAAACAATGTCCTCCCTCCACCTCTACTATATACAACATTCACAAGAGTGAAAGAGTGAGTCCTGGCAGTTAGTGTAAGAAGATGTGATAAACCTTCTCAGAACATTTACAGAACCTTCAGACAACCTTTAGACAACGTTTAGAAGAGTGAGTTAGTGTGTTCGTGTAGGAAGAAGGAGGGGTTGGTGGAGGAGGGTTGGTTACCGGTAGGTGGCGTGTATAAAAACAGCGTTGCTACAACCTTCCCATGTTTAAATAACCTTTAGACAACGTTTAGAAGAGTGAGTTAGTGTGTTCGTGTAGGAAGAAGGGGGGGTTGGTTTGGAGGAGGGTTAGTTTCCGGTAGGTGGCGTGTATAAAAACAGCGTTGCTACAACTTTCCCATGTTTAAATAACCTTTAGACAACGTTTAGAAGAGTGAGTTAGTGTGTTCGTGTAGGAAGAAGGGGGGGTTGGTTTGGAGGAGGGTTAGTTTCCGGTAGGTGGCGTGTATAAAAACAGCGTTGCTACAACTTTCCCATGTTTAAATAACCTTTAAACTAGGGTTGTCATGATACCAGTCTCACAAGAAAACAAAACATAAAGCCACTTCAAACCAAATGACATTTTATTAGTCACATGCGCCGAATACAACAGTGAAATGCTTACTTACAAGCCCCTAACCAACAATGCAGTTTTAAAAAATATGAATAAGAAATAAAAGTTACAAGTAGTTGAAGAGCAGTGTGCAGGGGCACTGGTTAGTCAAGGTAATTTTTCCTTTATTTAACTAGGCAAGTCAGTTAAGAACAAATACTTATTTTTAATGACGTTCTAGGAACAGTGGGTTAACTGCCTTGTTCAGGGGCAGAATCCCCAGCTCGGGGATTAGATCTTGCAACCTTTCGGTCACTAGTCCAACGCTCTAACCACTAGGCTACCTGCCGCCCCATATGTACATGTAGGTAGAGTGACTATGCATAGATAATAACAGAGAGTAGCAGCGGTGTAAATGGGGGGGGGGGGGGCAATGGAAATAGTCTGGGTAGCCATTTGATTAGATGTTCAGGAGTCTTATGGCTTGGGGGTAGAAGCTGTTTAGAAGCCTTCTTGGACCTAGACTTGGCACTCCGGTACCGCTTGCCATGCGGTAGCAGAGAGAACGGTCTATGACTAGGGTGGCTGGAGTCTTTGACAATTTTTAGGGCCTTCCTCTGACACCGCCTGGTATATAGATCCTGGATGGCAGGAAGCTTGGCCCCAGTGACGTATTGGGCCGTAAACACTACCCTCTGTAGTGCCTTGCGGTTGAAGGCCGAGCAGTTGCCATACCAGGTAGTGATGCAACCAGCAAGGATGCTCTCGATGGTGCAGTTGTAGAACCTTTTGAGGATCTGAGGACCCATGCCAAATCTTTTCGATCTTTAGAGGGGGAATAGGTTTTGTCATGCCCTCTTCACAACTGTCTTGGTGTGCTAGGACCATGTTAGTTTGTTGATGATGTGGACACCAAGGAACTTGAAGCTCTCAACCTGCTCCACTACAGTCCCGTCAATGAGAATGGGGGGCGTGCTCAGTCCTCCATTCCTGTAGTCCACAGTATCTCCTTTGTCTTGATCACGTTGAGGGAGAGGTTGTTGCACTGGCACCACACGGCCAGGTCTCTGACCTCCTCCCTGTAGGCTGTCTCGTCGTTGTTGGTGATCAGGCCTACCACTTTTGTGCATCTGCAAACTTAATGATGGCGTTGGAGTCGTGCCTGGCCATGCAGTCATGAGTGAAGAGGGAGTACAGGAGGGGACTGAGCATGCACCCTGAGGGGCCCCTGTGTTGAGGATCAGTGTGTCGGATGTGTTGTTGCCTACCCATACCATCTGGGACCGGCCTGTCAGGAAGTCCAGGATCAAGTTGCAAAGGGAGGTGTTTAGTTCCAGGGTCCTTAGCTTAGTGATGAGCTTCGTGGGCACTATGGTGTTGAATGCTGAGCTGTAGTCAATGAATAGCATTCTCATATAGGTGCTCCTTTTGTCCAGGTGGGAAAGGGCAGTGTGGAGTGAAATAGAGATTGCATAATCTCTGGATCTGTTAGGGCGGTATGCACATTGGAGAAGGTTTAGACTGTCTGGGATTATGGCGTTGATGTGGGCCTTTCAAAGCACTTCATGGCTACAAAGTGCTACGGGTCAGTAGTCATTTAGGCAGGTTACCTTAGTGTTCTTGGGCACAGGGACTATGGTGTTCGGCTTAAAATATTTTGGTATTATAGACTCGGACAGGGAGAGGTTGAAAATGTCAGTAAAGACACTTGCCAGTTGGTCAGCGCATGCTCGCAGTACACGTCCTGGTAATCCATCTGGCCCAGCGGCCCCCTGCGGGGGGCATGATCACACAGTCGTCCAAAACAGCTGGTGCTCTCATGCATGTTTCAGTGTTATTTCCCTCGAAGCGAGCATAGAAGTAGTTTAGCTAGTCTGGTAGGCTCGTGTTACTGGACAGCTCTAGGCTGTGCTTCCCTTTGTAGTCTGAAATGGTTTTCAAGCCCTGCCACATCCAACGAGCGTCGGAGCCGGTGTAGTACGTCCTCTATTGACACTTTGCTTATTGGATGGTTTGTCGGAGGACATATCGGGAATTCTTATAAGCTTCCGGGTTCGAGTCCCGCTCCTTGAAAGTGGCAGCTTTAGCCTTTAGCTTCGTGCGGATGTTGCTTGTAATCTATGTGTTCTGGTTGGGGTATGTATGTACGGTCACTGTGGGGACGACGTCTTCGATGCACTTATTGATAAAGCCAGTAACTGATGTGGTGTACTCCTCAATGCCATCGGAAGAATCCCAGAAAATATTCCAGTCTGTGATAGCAAAACAGTCCTGTAGTTTAGCATCTGCTTCATCTGACCACTTTGTTATTGACTGAGTCACTGGTGATTCCTACTTACATTTTTGCTCGTAAGCAGGAATCAGGAGGATGGAATTATGGTCAGATTTGCCAAATGGAGGGAGAGGGAGAGCTTTGTACGCGTCTCTGTGTGTTGAGTAAAGGTGGTCTAGAGTTGTTTTCCATCTGGTTGCACATTTAACATGCGGATAGAAATTTGGTAAAACAAATGTAAGTTTCTCATGTTGGAAACAAACAGCCTTACGATGTCACCCGGAGTCACATGTTTCTATTTCAAGCTACAGCACACTACATTTTACAGGACCAAAGAGTTTAGTCTGCTTTCTGTTTTCCTTCCTGCCATGGAAAATCAGGTGTCGTAGTATTGCGATACTGGTCCTACGACAACATTTAGAAGAGTGTTTGGAGGGGGTTAGTTGTTGGAGTAATGTGTTTGTGCCTCTGTTTAAATCACCACCACAAAGTCAAAGGCATTAGCATCTGATATATGGCACCTTGAATGTGTGTCTATGGCTGCATTTACACAGGCAGCCCAAGTCTAATCTTTTGCCCAAAAGAGCTGATCTGATTGGTCAGAAGATCAGAATTGGGCTGCCTGTGTAAATGCAGCCTGTCATATTGTGTAACATGAAGTCTTGATAAACAGTATCTTAATACAGTATTGTTCATGTATAGCAGGGAAATGTACACACACCGTCCCATCCCCATCCCCTACGTCCTCTAAGACATGACTAAACCTATTGTTCTCCGGGTAAAAAACACTAAGACAGGCGCAGAGCACCGGGTAAGGACTTTTTATAAAGGCCTGGAGGGGCTTATGTAAAATCTGCTTCTCCTTGCAGAAACAGCAGACAATGGAACACACACACACAAAAGGGCACATCAAACATTTCAAAGGGCCACAGAATTTCAGTAGAAACTATTTCCTTTTCCTGTCACTGTCTTTGATGATAAGAAGATGCCATTCTTCTGGCTGTAGTCTGTCTTTGCCCGCTAGTGTTGCCGCGTAGCCACTTAGCTCGTTTCCATTGACTCTGAATGGAATTAGGGTGGAATTACGTTTTAGTGCACTCACTCACTGTCAAATTTGATGATGCTTCGTATGTTTTTTTATGGGACCTTGCCACTCCTCGAAGCTCAAACTAGTATATTTAACTATGCTTCCTTCTCATAACTAGTATAGTGTATTTAACCTCCTTCTCATAATTACTGAAGTGTATTTAACCTTGTACCTCTCTTGATGATGACTGTGATTAAAGTTGAAGAAGCCTAGGTCAGTGGCTACGGAGATTTAGGTCGAGTGGGAGATGGAGTGAGCGTCTTGAAGTGTGTGTTGGTCGGATTGAGTAGAGTGTTGGAGTGTACATTAGACTGAGTACTGATGTACTGTGTGTGTGTGTGTGTGTGTGTGTGTGTGTGTGTGTGTGTGTGTGTGTGTTTCCAGTGTATCAGTATATTTGCTTTCATATGTGACACAACTGAAATAACCACAGATCTAGCAACAGACAGATAGATGTAATATAGATAGAATATAGATAGAATATAGATAGAATATGGATAGATAGATGTATATAATATAGATAGAAAATAGACAGATAGAATTAGATAGATAGATAGATGATAAAGTATAGATAGATAGATAGATAGATAGATAGATAGATAGATAGAATATAGATAGATGGATAGAATATAGATAGATAGATAGATAGGTAGAATATAGATAGATGGATAGATAGGTAGAATATAGATAGATGGATAGAATATAGATAGATAGATAGATAGATAGATAGATAGATAGGTAGAATATAGATAGATGGATAGATAGGTAGAATATAGATAGATGGATAGATAGGTAGAATATAGATAGATGGATAGATAGGTAGAATATAGATAGATGGATAGAATATAGATAGATAGATATATAGATAGATACAATGCATTCAAAAAGTATTCAGACCCCTTCACTTTTTCCACATTTTGTTACATTACAGCCATTTTGCAAATGTATAAAAAAAAAATGCAAATATCACATATACATAAGTATTCAGACCCTTTACTCAGTACTTTGTTGGAGCACCTTTGGTAACGATTACAGCCTCGAGTCTTCTTGGAATAACGTTTGGGTCTTCTTGGGAATAAAGTTTGGCACACCTGTATTTGGGGAGTTTCTCCCATTAATCTCTGCAGATCCCCTCAAGCTGCACCGCTATTTTCAGGTCTCTCCAGAGATGTTCCATCAGGTTCAAGTCCGTGTTCTGGCTGGGCCACTCAAGGACATTCAGAGACTTGTCCTGAAGCCACTCCTGCGTGTGCTTAGGGTTGTTGTGCTGTTGAAAGGTGATACTTCGCCCCAGTCTGAGGTCCTGAGCCCCCTGGAAAGATTTTCATCAAGGATCTCTCTGTAATTTGCTCCGTTCATCTTTCCTTCGATCCTGACTAGTCTCCCATGCTTCATCGTGCAGATGGTGCCAGGTTTCCTCCAGACGTTGCGCTTGGCATTGAGGCCAAAGAGTTCAATCTTGGTTTCATCAGACCAGAGAATCTTGTTTGCCATGGTCTGAGAGTCCTTTAGGTGCATTTTGGCAAACTCCAAGCAGTCTGTCATGTCTTTTACTGAGGAGTGGCTTCCATCTGGCCACTCTACCATGAAGGCCTGATTGGTGGAGTGCTGCAGAGATGGTTGTCCTTCTGGAAAGTTCTCCCATCTCCACAGAGGAACTCTGGAGCTCTGTCAGAGTGAACATCGGGTTCTTGGTCACCTCCCTGACCAAGGCCCTTCTCCTCCGATCGCTCAGTTTGGCCGGGGGGCCAGCTCTAGGAAGAGTCTTGGTGGTTCTAAACTTCTTCCATTTAAGAATGATGGAGGCCACTGTGTTCTTGGGGGACCTTCAATGCTGCAGAAATTGTTTGGTACCCTTCCCCAGATTTGTGCCTCGACACAATCCTGTCTCGGAGCTCTATGACAATTCCTTGACCTCACGGCTTGTTTTATTTTGCTCTGACATGCACTGTGAACTGTGGGACCTTATATAGACAGGTGTGCACCTTTCCATATCATGTCCAATCAATTGAATTTACCACAGGTGGACTCCAATCAAGTTGTAGAAACATCAAGGCTGATCAATGGAACAGGATGCACCTGATCTCAATTTCGAGTCTCATAGCAAAGGGTCTGAATACTTATGTAAATAAGGTATTTACATTCTAAAAACCTGTTTTCGCTTGTTATTATGGGCTGTTGTGTGTAGATTGATGAGGATTCTTTTTTTTAAATCCATTTTAGAACAAGGCTGTAATGTAAGAAATGTGAAAAAGTAAAGGGATCTGAATACTTTCGGAATGCACTGTAGACAGACAGACAGACAGACAGACAGACAGACAGACAGACAGACAGACAGACAGACAGACAGACAGACAGACAGACAGACAGACAGACAGACAGACAGACAGACAGACAGACAGACAGATAGATAGATAGATAGATAGATGATAGATAGATAGATAGATAGATAGATAGATAGATAGATGATAGATAGATAGATGATAGATAGATAGATAGATAGATAGATAGATAGATAGATAGATAGATAGATATATAGATAGATAGATAGATAGATAGATGATAGATAGATAGATGATAGATAGATAGATAGATAGATAGATAGATAGATGTGTACTCTACTCACGCAGCGATGGAGAGGTTAGCGGCAGACAGAGGACTAACTTCAGCCACCTCCTTGGCCTTCTGCAGGGTTGTCTTGGCATTAGCTGCCTCTTCTTGCTCCTCCTCATCCTGGAGGGAGGGAGGGAGGGAGGGAGGGAGGGAGGGAGGGAGGGAGGGAGGGAGGGAGGGAGGAGGGAAGGAGGGAGGGAGGGAGGGAGGGAGGGAGGGAGGGAGAGAAATAAATAGAGAGAGAAAGTGAGAGAGAGAGAAATAGAGAGCGAGAGAGAGAGAGAGAAATAGAGAGAGAGAGAGAGAGAGAGAGAAAGAAAGAAAGTGAGAGAGAGAAAGTGAGAAGAAAAGAAAGAGCGAGAGAGAAAGAGAGAGACAGAAAGAGAGAGAGAGAGAAAGAGAGAGAGAGAAAGAGCAAGAGAGAGAAAGAGAGAGAGAGAAAGAGCGAGAGAGAGAAAGAGCGAGAGAGAGAAAGAGAGAGCATTAGCCATATGAAATAGACCTTATTCAGTCTGTGTGTTCTATCTTTGACAGCTAGTGGGGTGTCGAACATTGGTCAATTAACAATGTATGATAAGGTCTATCGCCTGGTCCAGTCAGTGGTAGGCAGGCTCAGTAGAAGAGTAAAACAGTACAGTATAATTCACAAAATTCCCTAGTTTTCCAGAAATCCTTGTTGAAAG
>NC_143038.1:22500-30000 GCF_057628025.1 Oncorhynchus mykiss
TATAGTAGTAATATGGCAGCAGTATACTGGTGGTATAGTAGTAGTATAGTAGTAGTATACTGGTGGTATAGTAGTAGTATAGTAGTAGTATACTGGTGGTATAGTAGTAATATGGCAGTAGTATACTGGTGGTATAGTAGTAGTATAGTAGTAATATGGCAGTAGTATACTGGTGGTATAGTAGTAGTATACTTGTGGTATAGTAGTAGTATAGTAGTAATATGGCAGTAGTATACTGGTGGTATAGTAGTAGTATAGTAGTAGTATACTGGTGGTATAGTAGTAGAACAGTAGTAATGTAGTAGTAGTAATTTAGTAATGTAGTAGTAGTATGGTAGTAGAATATTAGTAATATAGTAACACTGTCGTATTATAGTAGTAGAGCAGTAGTAGTAATATAGTAATACGGCAGTAGTATAGTAGTAGTATAGTGGTGGTATAGTAGTATTATAGTGGCAATATATTAGTAGTATACTGGTGGTATAGTAGTAGAATAGTAGTAATATAGTAGATAGTAGTAATATAGTAACAGTATAGTAGTAGTATAGTAGTAATATAGTAGATAGTAGTAATATAGTAACAGTATAGTAGTAGTATAGTAGTAATATAGTAGCAGCAGGATTAACAGCTCTACTCACAACACAGTCAAAGCAGTTGAAGGAGGAGTTGAAGTAGGGCCTAGTCCCCAAGCCATACATCTTAATACACATCTCTGACATGAACAGACCCAGGAATATAAACTCTGCATAGACTGGAGAGAGAGAGGGGGGGAGAGAGGGGGGGAGAGAGAGAGAGAGAGAGAGAGAGAGAGAGAGAGAGAGAGAGAGAGAGAGAGAGAGAGACATGAAGAGAGAAGGGGGATTTAGATGGAGAGAACAAGAAAGTGGTTAGAGAAGGAGGAAGGGAATAGAGAGAATCAGGTTAGATGACTGGAGATCAATAATGACACTAGCTAGTCTATGATGGCAGACTGCTGTGATGATAACTCTACATGATTAATAGACTTCATCAGCTAGACATCTTATGGAAATTAGACTGGACACTAGCCATGCATAATCACTTCAGTTCAGGAAGTGTGTGTGAGACTCACAGAAAAAGGCGGACAGCATCTCAGGCCTGGTCATAGTGCAAATTGTGTTGAGGTGAGGTGTGTGTGTGTGATCATGGAGAGTGTGTGGGTGTGTTTGCATGTGTGTGTGTGTGTGTGTGTTTTCATGTGTGTGTGTGTGGATGTAAATCTACTCACAGAGAAAGTCGGAGAGGATCTCAGGTTGTTCATAGTGTACCACCGCCACACACATGGTGTTGAGGCCCACCAGACTCAGGACGGTCCAGTAGAAGGCCTGAGTCTTCACCATCTTACGGATGAAGAACCGGATCCGTCGCTCGTTCCTATTGTAGTTGGACCCATCCTGTAGACCACCTCGGCCAAACGGGTCTCCTAGAAGAAGATGAAGAGTTATAGATCTGTCATTCGCCTTGAAAACAACGTTTGATAAGCGGTAGAGCCGTTCTATCTGTGCTATTTCTATGCTTAGTATTTTTACTTTGGATTTTGTTTGAATTCGGAAGTTTACATACACGTAGGTTGGAGTCATTAAAACTCATTTCTCAACCACTCCACACATTTCTTGTTAACAAACTATAGTTTTGGCAAGTTGGTTAAGACATCTACTTTGTGCATATAGTAGTAGTATGGTAGTAATATATTAGTCGTATACTGGTGGTATAGTAGTAGTATAGTCGTAATATAGCAGTAGTATACTGGTGGTATAGTAGTAGTATAGTAGTAATATATTAGTTGTATACTGGTGGTATAGTAGTAGTATAGTAGTAATATATTAGTTGTATACTGGTGGTATAGTAGTAGTATAGTAGTAATATATTAGTTGTATACTGGTGGTATAGTAGTAGTATAGTAGTAATATATTAGTTGTATACTGGTGGTATAGTAGTAGTATAGTAGTAATATAGCAGTAGTATACTAGTGGTATAGTAGTAATATAGCAGTAGTATACTGGTGGTATAGTAGTAGTATAGTAGTAATATATTAGTAGTATACTGGTGGTATAGTAGTAGTATAGTAGTAATATATTAGTTGTATACTGGTGGTATAGTAGTAGTATAGTAGTAATATAGCAGTAGTATACTAGTGGTATAGTAGTAATATAGCAGTAGTATACTGATGGTATAGTAGTAATATATTAGTCGTATACTGGTGGTATAGTAGTAGTATAGTAGTAATATATTAGTTGTATACTGGTGGTATAGTAGTAGTATAGTAGTAATATATTAGTTGTATACTGGTGGTATAGTAGTAGTATAGTAGTAATATATTAGTTGTATACTGGTGGTATAGTAGTAGTATAGTAGTAATATAGCAGTAGTATACTGATGGTATAGTAGTAATATATTAGTTGTATACTGGTGGTATAGTAGTAGTATAGTAGTAATATATTAGTTGTATACTGGTGGTATAGTAGTAGTATAGTAGTAATATATTAGTTGTATACTGGTGGTATAGTAGTAGTATAGTAGTAATATATTAGTTGTATACTGGTGGTATAGTAGTAGTATAGTAGTAATATAGCAGTAGTATACTGATGGTATAGTAGTAATATATTAGTTGTATACTGGTGGTATAGTAGTAGTATAGTAGTAATATATTAGTTGTATACTGGTGGTATAGTAGTAGTATAGTAGTAATATAGCAGTAGTATACTAGTGGTATAGTAGTAATATAGCAGTAGTATACTAGTGGTATAGTAGTAATATAGCAGTAGTATACTAGTGGTATAGTAGTAATATAGCAGTAGTATACTAGTGGTATAGTAGTAATATAGCAGTAGTATACTGATGGTATAGTAGTAATATATTAGTCGTATACTGGTGGTATAGTAGTAGTATAGTAGTAGCATATTAGTTGTATACTGGTAGTATAGTAGTAGTAAAGGACCACCCACCAGGAATGTGATGAAAGAAATAAAAACTGAACTAAATCATTCTCTCTACTATTATTCTGACATTTCACATTCTAAAAATAAAGTGGTGATCCTAACTGACCTAAAACTCTTCTTTTTACTAGGATTAAATGTCAGGAAATGTGAAAAACAGAGTTTAAATGTATTTGGCTAAAGTGTACGTAAACTTCCGACTTCAACTGTGTGTTTCAAGTTCATTGAACTTTAGCCCAGCTTTTTTAGTTAAGTTGGAACAACATTTGTGCCAACTTGTCTCGTTGATTTTTGTCCAACTTTAAATGTCAAGATTACACTTCTACAATAAATTGAGTGAACTCAAAAAACTCTATGGAACTAGTTACTAAAATATCTTGAGTTGGGCCACCTTGATTTAACATTTTTATTATTTCAATGTTTCATGAATATCGCTAGCAGCAACAGAATAAACACATTTTGATTTAAATACCTACAGTAGGAAAATATTAGAATATCTTCTTTCTAATTTCTCAACTCCTAACATTGAGTAAATGACACTCACTGGAGTCTCTGACATAGACTTTAAAATAGCACCCGCACACAGTCAAGTGGCGCTGACTGATGCGAAAAGCTTGACTTGACTTGACTTGAACATACATTTTTGCCAACACTTTGCTAACTTTTGTTTAACCAGCTAAACAGCTGCTTTTAGTGAAAACGTGTTTGGAGTTACCTTTCTAGCCAATAGCCTATGTTACAGTTTACACTTCCTCCAATTATAATGTGGGGAGGTCAAAATAATGAAAAGATCTACCAAATCTATATATATTAAAATGTTGATTAGTTCTCCTTGCCATAATCGTTCCCCTGATAAGACATGATACATGTATTTTTGCTAACGTATGATGGGGTCCCTGGGTCGCCAGTTGCCTGGGAGGGGGCGCCTGAGCAAGAAAAGGTTGAAGATCCCTGTTTTACACTGTAATGCTTCTTCATGATATGATTATGACGTTATAAATAATTGTGTAATAAAAACCATTAGCTCCACCGTCTTCCCCCTCTTCTGGATTCAGCAGCTCTTTCTTGTTCTTGGTCTTGACGGTACCTGGAGGATATAGAAAGATAGAATGTTCCAATCTCTCTCTCTCTTTCTCTCTCTCTCTCTGACACACTAATTCTCTATCTCTGCATCACAAACAAGGTTTCCATCCAACCTTTTTATGGCCTGATGGAAACCGAACATTCTTCACCAAACTTTCCAAATGACGACAAAATAAAATACGCAAGACGAGGTGGGATCTTTTTGTGTCAGTAAAATGAATTATGCGAGAAATGGTGGCGGAAACCCTTTTATGCGCAAATATTGATACAATAACCATCATATCGTAAACTTGGAGTCCCGCGATGACATGCTGTGTGGTCCTCCCACTACGACTCGTCAGGAAAGCACACAGTTTATTAGGCTCCAGATGGAAAGACAATGTTGTGAAAGTCACAGGAGGTTGGTAGCACCTTCATTTGGGAGGACGGGCTCGTTTTAGTGATTGGAGCGGAATTCGTGGAATGGTAACAAATACATCAAACACATGGTTTCCATTGCCATTCCATCTCCTCCTTCCGGCCATTATTATGAGCCGTTCTGTGGTGAAAGTGTAACGTGATGAGCTTGATGTTCCTGTCCAATAAATATTGAGGGTCTTATTCTGGGGACATGATAATCGATGCTTGGCTGCCATTTGACAAGTAAAAATAATCTTGCTCCGTTTTACGGGCTCCCAACCAACTGTGCTATTTAGTTTGTTTTTTCGTGTAACTCATTTGGTACATAACGTTGCTGCTACCGTCTCTTATGACCGAAAAGAGCTTCTGGACATCAGAACAGCGATTACTCACCTCGAACTGGACAAATCCCCATCATCAGCGTGAAGAAAAGATGGAGAAAAAGGGGGAGGGCTGGGTGCCTTGTAAGAATTCACAGACTAGTAGGTAAACCACCACTACCCTCCGTGTTATTGGCCAACGCCATTGGAAAACAAACTGTACGGTCTACGATTAAGACTTTCCTACCAACGAGACATTAAAAACTGTCATATCTTATGTTTCACAGAGACTTGGCTGAACAAAGACAAGGATAATATAGAGCTGGCTGGCTTCTCCGTGTTTTGGCAGGACAGAGCAGCTACGTCTGGCAAGACGAGGGGCAGGGGTGTGTGTCTATTTGCCAATAACTGCTGGTGCGCGATGTCTAATATTAAAGAAGTCTCAAGGTATTGCTCGCCTTAGGTTGAATACCTCATGATAAGCTGTAGACCACACTATCTACCAAGAGATTTCTCATCTATACTATTCATAGCCGTCTATTTACCACCATAAACCGATGCGATGCTGTAGTGGAGCGGGTCGAGAGTTCCTTGGTGTCCACATCACCAACAAACTAACATGGTCCAAACACACCAAAGAGGCACGACAACACCTTCCCCCCCCCCAGGCATGGGTCTCCAGATCCTCAAAACGTTCTACAGCTCCACCATCGAGAACACCCTGACTGGTTGCATCACCGCCTGGTACGGCAACTGCTCGGCATCTGACCGTAAGGAGCTACAGAGGGTAGTGTGTACGGCCCAGTACATCACTGGGGCCAAGCTTCCTGACATCCAGGACCTATATACTAGGCAGTGTCAGAGGAAAGCCCCAAAAATTGTCAAAGACTCCAGCCACCCTAGTCATAGACTGTTCTCTCTGCTAGCGCACGGCAAGCAGTACCGGAACCCCAAGTCTAGGACCAAAAGGCTCCTTAACAGCTTCTACCCCCAAGCCATTAGACTACTGAACAATTAATCAAGTGGCCAACCAGACTATTTACATTGAAACCCCCCCCCCCCTTTGTTTTTACACTGCTGCTACTCTCTGTTTATTATCTATGCATAGTCACATTACAAATGACCTGGACTTACCTGCACGTTGACTCGGTACCGGAACCCCCTGTGTTAACTTTTTGATTGACTCTATTTTTGAAACTTTAGTTTATTTAGTAAATATTTGATTAACTCTATTTCTTCAACTGCATTGTTAAGGGCTTGTAAGTGAACATCTCACAGTAAGGTCTACCTACACCTGTTGTATTTGGCCCATGTGACAACACCAGAGTGGACACACTCACTATATAACACACATTGTTTTGTGAGCACACCTTCCGTACAGTTGGAAATGTGATGGAAACCCATTTAACTTGCAGTTTTTATACAGTAAATGGGAATTTAACCGCAAAAAGATGTGTATGTGGACTACATCATCACGTACAGTCTTTAATACGCAACAAGTCGATGTGATAGAAACATCTCTGGAGGGAAAAAGCACCGGGGGAGGGGTGGGGGGGTGGGGGGGGGGGGGGGGGGTTAAGAAAATCTATCGCCAGTTGGATGGAAATCTAGCTTCTTTCACAAATGGTTCTTTCTCTCAACCAACATGATTCTCTCATACACTTTCTGTCTCTCTCTCAACCAACATGATTCTCTCATACACTTTCTGTCTTTCTCTCAACCAACATGATTCTCTCATACACTTTCTGTCTCTCTCTCAACCAACATGATTCTCTCATACACTTTCTGTCTCTCTCTCAACCAACATGATTCTCTCATACACTTTCTGTCTCTCTCTCAACCAACATGATTCTCTCATACACTTTCTGTCTCTCTCTCAACCAAGATGATTCTCTCATACACTTTCTGTCTCTCTCTCAACCAACATGATTCTCTCATACACTTTCTGTCTCTCTCTCAACCAACATGATTCTCTCATACACTTTCTGTCTCTCTCTCAACCAACATGATTCTCTCATACACTTTCTGTCTCTCTCTCAACCAACATGATTCTCTCATACACTTTCTGTCTCTCTCTCAACCAACATGATTCTCTCATACACTTTCTGTCTCTCTCTCAACCAACATGATTCTCTCATACACTTTCTGTCTCTCTCTCTCAACCAACATGATTCTCTCATACACTTTCTGTCTCTCTCTCTCAACCAACATGATTCTCTCATACACTTTCTGTCTCTCTCTCAACCAACATGATTCAATCATACACTTTCTGTCTCTCTCTCAACCAACATGATTCTCTCATACACTTTCTGTCTTTGACTCATTTCTCTCTTCTCTTCCCCCCCACCCCCCACTCTGACTGAAGTAGACTGAAGTACTTTACCGGTAAAAATGGTACCATCCTCATTCAGAAGGACCTCCTCTGTAGAAACACAATAACACATGGTCAACAACAACACATCATGTCAGTTGTCAGTTTGTAAAGAGTTAAAGAGCAATAGCTTTAAGAACAGAGTTACAGTTTGTGCTTGTGTAAAGGGAGTGTGTGTGTGTGTGTTTTTACTTACCTGCTTTACAGATCCATTCTAGATATCCGTTTAGCTCTCTCTCTATTTGCTGCTGGCGTCTCAATTTGAGGAACTCTGCACGGTTCTCTACTCGCTCTCTCTCTTTGGCAAACTCTCTGTAGGGGTTGTGCACACACTCACAATCACTTACTGGTAACACACTATATCTAGTACACA